>NW_015113802.1:205040-235721 GCF_001443285.1 Poecilia latipinna
AAGAGAATGCCTTTTTTTTTTGCTGCAAGGTGTCATTATTTTTATTTTATAATCCAAAAAAAAAAAAAAAAAAAAAAAAAAAAAAAAACTTCACTGTCTCTGTGGAAACACAGCAGCCTGAGGTCAGATTAACTAGGAAAAAGGCCAGTTGGCCCCGCCTGAACCAGGTTGGTGTTAAGACTTAAAAGTAGATCAGTGTCTGAGGATATAAAAACCAGCTCAACCATAAAGTCTGTCAGAGACATACTGACCTGCACGCTGCACTGGGTATCTATCTGAAGAGAATCACATTTCAAAAATAATTTATATCCCATCTACCTGCTCTGAAGCAGCCACCATGGTTCTGGAGGAGAATGATGACTCTGTCTTTGAGCCCCAAATTACCGTGAGTATGACAATAAAAAACACGTTAGTGACATAGATCCATGTTTTTTGATTTTCTTTTAGTTTGCATTGGTCTATTTTCTCTTTTTTTGTGGTATGGTTAACTTATTTACAAACAAATCATAGGATATAAAGATTAGGTTTGTCCACATTAATGTTGGCAACTTTGGTAAAAGTAGCAAAGCACAAACTAAACAATGCCAGGTATTCTCTTCAATGTAATTTTACTAAAGTGCAATCTGCATTTGTTCGTTGGCCAAAGTGGACAGCATGCTTGATGGAATGCACTCTGAAGCAGTGTGACCTGATCATATCTATGTAAATGTTGTGTTAGGAGGAGCACGTGGAGACTCAGTATGGGGACGTCCACTGCATCTTGACAGGGACTCCAAAAGCGAATCAACCCGTCATCCTGACCTTTCATGATGTTGGACTGAACCGTAAGCTACAGATCTATCAGCGGTGATCCTGTAGTTTACCTTTAAGGATCTGTACTGAAATTAAATAAGTTCATCAAAATGTTGTAGCTGCTGAAGAATCAGTTTCTAATAGAATTACAATGAAATACACATCTCTTAAGCTTTATTTCCATCCAAAGAAGTTAATTTGATAAAACCTTTTCACTTGACTCCACCAACATTTTTTTTGTCTATATTGTCATATTTCCTCTACATGTCAAATGATTCATATGTGTTAGTTGAAAGAAGCATCAATGTGAGTAATTAACATAAGAATGTATGTATATGTGTATTTTTTTCTTTCCAGATAAATCTTGTTTTGAGACTTTGTTCAACCATGAAGACATGCATGAAATTGTTCGTCATTTACCTGTTTGTCACGTTGAAGCTCCTGGACAACATGAGGAAGCCAAGACTCTGCCCACTGCGTGAGTAGACTATATTTCTTTAAGACTCAGATTGAACTTTGTAGTTGGTCAGTTATTCAAGTGTAGCTTTATAACTGCTTTTAAATCAGAGATTTGATCCTTCAGGTACACCTACCCCACCATGGACCAGCTCTCTGAGGTTCTTCCCTCTGTCCTCAATCACTTCGAGTAAGACAAATTCATCTGAGGACATCAAAACTAAACACTTTCAGTTGTATCTTTCTAGACATTGAGCCATTAAGCTCATTTTTGTGTGCTTTGCAGGGTGAATAGTATAATTGGTGTGGGAGTTGGAGCTGGAGCTTACATCCTGGCCAGATTTGCCGTAAGTCTGAATCTTTTCAGATTCAATCAGATCTTGAGATGATGCTCCTGCACACGATATTTTGAAATTAATAATCTTTACTTTTTTTTTTCTGTTTATATGGGAATGGACAGACAATTAAACATACATCAGCATTTACAAATTAAAGTTCTAGATTAAGCCATATTAGACAAATTCATATTGTACATGAGGATTTAGTGTAAAAGTGTTCGTGCCATGAACCCCATCCCAATTTTTAACAGAAGAGAAATGTCATGCCAGTGAGTTTCCTGACTGTGCAACTGAACAGCTGACAAATGTTTTCTGCTTTGTTTAGCTGAATCACCCTGATTTAGTGGATGGACTGGTTCTGATCAACATTAACCCCAACGCAGAGAGCCTAATGGATACTGTTGCAAACAAGGTATAAATGTATCTTTGAATGTCCTTCATATATTCAGATGCTGTTATATGTAAATATGAGGTACTTACTGAGCAGCTCCATAAAGTCCAAGCTTGTGATTTCATTCTGAAAGTTCCTTATAGAGAGTTTTATCTCTTTTCATACTCAAAAAGATTATTATGTAACACAGAGTATGTTTCACCTAACTCACAGTTTTGATTCCTCCTTCTGTCTCTAAACCCCGACATCCTACGCCCAACGATATGACCGGATCCTTAAATGGTCAAAAATGTAAAAACAATACAGTCTTAGTTTACTTTGGCTGCAGTTTAACTCCTTCATGATTACAGAAAATGTTGACAAATATTTACGTTATATGCATGCTAATGGGAAGCTTTATAACTTCAAATGTTTGTTGAAAAGCACTATAAGTTGCAGCTCATTTACCAGTTAGTCCCATAGGCCCCAAGTAGCAATGATAAGTCTGTCATAACTTTTCTTTCTTTAATTTACGTGCTATTTTTAAATGTACTGTGAGGACTTAAGTTTATGGGAACTGTAAAAACTTTCTATAATACTTAGGGGAGCTTTAAAGGGTCTTTAAAGCTTGCTATATTTTATTACAATACTAAATACATTAATTTCTGACCTAATTGGCCAATTAAGCATATTTTTACCACTGCTATCTCTCTTTAATGGATATTGTCTTGAATAAACACTTTCTGAGTTATCTGAGCTCAGAAGAGCTTTACAGAATTCCTATGGAAATTAAATATAGCAAAACTTGATACAACTGTTTGTGTCATACTATAGATTACTGACTGGACCCTCACTCTCCCAGACAGAGTTATCACACACCTGTTTGGAAAGGTACGTTATCTGGAACAACGGAATCTTGGCTTTTCATATGTTTATGATTTTTTTTTAAGATCAGAACAAAAGTGTAACATGCATAATGCATCTGCACGGATTACCTATAGGATGAGATCCAGGCAAATCACGACCTTGTGTCAACATATCGTCACTACATCACAACAACAATGAACCAATCCAACGTGAGTCAGTTTCTACGTTCCTACAACAACCGCAACGCTCTGGAGATAGAGAGGCCTGTACCTGGAGGGAACGTCAATGTCAAGACACTCCTGTGAGTGAAACAGTAGATCTAAAAAGTAGATAGGACATTGGCAGCAGGCTCACCTCATAACAATTAACTCCTTCTGGCTCTGGGGATCACATAGGTGTTCATCCCTGCTGGTTGTTGGGGACAGTTCTCCTGCTGTGGAAGCTGTGGTTGACTGCAACTCTAAACTGAACCCCACAAAGACCACACTGCTCAAGGTAAACAAATCTTGGATTGGATAATGAGAACAATAGAGCTGTTTTTGATGCATATTTATTGTATTTTACCAGACAAAATGCTGTCATGTTGGGGCCAAGACCCGTCTTCTGCCCCCTATACCCCAATTTACTAGTTTGAAAGCATTGCTGTGAGCACTTATGCCACCCCAAAGGCTGTGCAGCCCTGTGCAATGAACTATTTGAATCACTGTTGACATTTTATTTGTTAATAAAATATTTATCATTTATCCTCTGCTGCTGATAATTTCTTTTATGACACTAATTTGTGGTAGAAAGCTACAATTGCGCTTCTCTGTCTTTCTTCCAGATGGCAGACTGCGGAGGACTTCCTCAAGTTGTTCAGGTATGACAGTAAGTCATACAATATACTATTCTCCATTTTGGTCAAGAAAAAGTTGACTATATTTTACTTTTCTCTCAACAGCCAGCCAAAGTGATTGAAGCTCTTAAATATTTTATCCAAGGAATGGGATACTGTAAGTTACTTATAAATATTTGTACGCCATGCACTCATTAGCCACTTTATTTGAGAGACCTTGCTAATATTCTTTTGAACAATAGCCTTAATTCTTTGTGAGATAGATTCATACCTTGGATGCTAAGAGTGGCTATTTGTATTTCTGTTACTGTTATATCAATTTGCCCTTTCTCTTCTGACCACTGATTTCAACAAGACCTAATAAAGTTCTATTTTTGTTTATTTTTATTTAATGTTATTTTACGTTCTCCTTCAGTGATTACTTGTTTATTTAAAAAAAAAAATTGAAATATTTTTTTTATTTATTTGTGTATTCAGAGAATTCATTCTCTGATGTTCAACCATTACAAATTTCATATATAAAACCAAAACTATTATTATAAAAAAAAACTATATACAAAAAATCACAGATTTTGTTAGTGCACAGTAATAAAAACTTATTTATCATTTTTCTTCAGTGTCCAGCGCCAGCATGACCAGACTTCGCTCAAGGACGACCTCCAGCTGCAGCAATATGTCAGTCGATGGCTCTCGAGGCCGCGCTCACACCAATGAGCGTAGACGAACACATTCACACGGCACTGAGGAGAGACGCGGGTGTGCGCACACTGATGTCTCCATGGAGAGTATTTCTACCGTAAGCCAGAACGTCCCAAACATGGCTGAACTGGCATGCTAGAATATCAGTGCTGCTTAGACCCTCGCACTTAACTCAGTTCAAAACTCACTGTACCTGCACTTACATCTTTATTAGTAATTTCCTTAAAGTAATCCAGTCATCATATTGTCTGTCACATAAAAGATCACTTATAATTTTTACTTATTTTATTCTTTATTTTCTTTTGCCTGTCTAATGATGTCCTCTTTTACCTTAACTACCAGCTTGTATCAGTTGTAAGCTTCATTGTGTTTTTCATTTTTCTCTTTAAATAAAGTAGAGGAGAAAACAATCAAAGTTGTCAGGTAATTATTGTGTACAGTGTAGTTGGTGTTTTGTTTTGAGGAGTTGTAGTTGCAATTTCTGTAAAAACTTAAATAAAATGTGAAAATAAAGGGAAAAAATGTCAGACCTGTAGAACTGAATTGTATCTGGTGATCATGGAAACTCAATATTATTAACAGTTGCAGTCAACAACAGTGTTCATATATTGTGGTAATTTCTAAGCACTTTATTTAACTGCAATTGGCAGAACAACTCATTTAACATGGCTGAAATTAAACTTAAGTCAATATTACATACATACAGTCAATTAAAAGGCTATGATCATATTTCCTGAAAATATTTTGCTTTCAACTCTGTTGTGAGCATATTTTCACTCCCACTTCTACATATTCTTAAACTATGTAGAAATAATTTGACATGATAAAATTAGGCTATGAGAATATATTTATAGAATTTTGTTTCTTCAAAATTTAAAAAAAGAAGAATTGCATGTAATTTAATTTCAACTCCCAACAAGACAGAGAGGCAGATAAACCACTAGATGGAGTTATATGACAAATTTAGATGTCAAGTGTCGCATAGTGTTCTGTAATAAATCATGCAGAAAGTAAACTTTTGTTTCAGTCATGATTTTTTTTTTCTTACTGCTGTGCAATAAAGAACAATATGTACAACATAATACTAACTCTTTTGACACTCATATTATCCATCCATTTGGTGAATTTTGTTTGAAAATCTTAAACTATGTCGAATCCAAAACAAAAAGTATTTATGCATATACACTGACAATAAAGCTATTGCAATCTGCAACTGCAGTGGTCACAAATGAAAAACTGTTTCTTTAATCTATGGAGAGTTACACATGTGTAAATACAGGTTGTAATCGTGGTCCACCTCTATGTAACCTTTGCAGCTTGAGTTTCTGAAAATCCATTACAAAGCCCTGAGCTCCCTCAAGTCAGTTTGTACATGTCTGTTCAGAGACTATCTGTGACATCAGTGTGTGTCTGCTGGAACTTGTGTTTGTATGGAGATTAGCTGCATGCATGTGTAGGTGGGACTGTTTGTGTAGGCCCATGAGTAGACGGATTGTTTTGAGCTTTGAGTGTGAAATGGCTGAAAAACAAATCCAAGGCAATATAATGACAGCCAGCATCAAAGTCACAATTATTTGGTTTATGCGTCCACTTATGCATGCGCGTAGGTCTGGGGGTGCATCTAGATTTCAAAGCTTCTTTTGTCTGTTGTTCATTAGACTGCTGTGATGAATTATTCATGGAAGAAGTCTCTTAAGACTTCATATAAACATAAGAGCTCCGTTCTTGCTCAGTGTGTAGGGCTCCTACTTGCATGTCAAGAGTCGTTTCATGTCAGTGTGTTTCAGTGCATTGAACTCATTGTAAATTCTGGGGTAAATGCCATACATCCCCTTTCAGTGGCAAAGCACAAAACAAAGCTAAAAAAAAAAAAAGTCATGAAAATTCAGAAGTCACATGAAATTTTATTTTTTTTTTAAAAACCCCTCTAAAACACAATATTATTCTGCAAAAGAAAATCTACAAAACAACGAAAGCCAAGAAGAGAATAATAAGCAAACAGCAAAATAGTAGATAAATTGAGGCTTCGATCAAGGCCTGCACCTGGTGCTGCATCATCTACCGGATGGGGCTTGCCCCAGCACTAGATGGCTCACGTTTGTGGCCTTGGTGCCAGTACGCTACCTGCTGCATCCCCAAATACACATTCCAGAGTTTATCCTCATACTGCAATGGAGTTTATCCTTATTAGCATAAGCAACAACACAGCTTAGTCATTACTAGCAGCTACACCCACCTCACCTGCTCGGCACTGTAGACAGCGCCATAAAATCTCTTCCTCTTCAATGTCAACTCCTGAGACCTTTACTGTGCCACCTCTTAGCAAAAATTCTTAGCATCACCCTATTAATCCCCATCGTCTCCTGGGGCTCTATGGAGCATACTCACCATCATCATCCTCTCCTGTCTGATCTTCATCCTCCTCATCACCATCCACCATCCTTGTGCCATCTTTGTCTCCCTCATCATTGTCCTCCTTTCCTGCAGTTTTCTTTTTCTTTTCCTCATCACTATCCATCTTTTCTGCCCTGCTTCCTTTGTCATCATCGGTTCTTCTCTCCTGCACCGATGGCAGTATCAAGATGGTCTCTTTCATTGTTCTCTTCTACAATGACTATAGAGACATCTTTTCTGTTTCCAAAGGATTCCACTCATGTCTCTGTCCCACCATTTTTTGATGAGCGGCCCAAGTTGGGTCTCTGGGTCAAGCTCCTGCTCCCAAGTTCAACATCCATGGAGCACAGGTGAGCTTGTCTTTGTCTGAGGTACTCAGTCTTAATACCAGCAGCCTGCCAGCCATGCTCCCAAGCTGCCTTGGGTCTACGTTGGCCCTCTAGATGATTTCCTGAACTCCTTTGTATGTCTTAGTAGCAGTTCTCCAGAGAACCACAGATGCCAGTCTCCAGAGTTAATACATTGTTAGTCCACAGACCTCCTTCATAGGTTTCTCAAGCTTCCTAGCACCCATTCAGGAGTACACTTCTATCAATTGCCTCATTGACTTTGACATGGGCCTCTCAGACTCCTTTGCTAGGTCCAGAGACCTAATGCTAATATCTGTTGGGTTTGTTAGTTCTTTCTTGTGTTGTACTTACTGTATATTTGGTATGGTGTCTAGTATTACCATTGCTCTTTAGTTTTAGGTTTAGGAAGATGTTTATCTTAGTCACCTCCCCATAGTTATCTGCCGAGGTTCTTCTCCAGCTGCTCAAAATTCCTCTGATTAGTCACACCTGTCTGCTTCTCATCCCACTCATTAACCCTCCCAGTAGTTAAAAGGCTGTTAGTTTCCTCACCTTCCTGCCAGATTTTCCAGATGTCCATTGTGTGTTTTTCTGTGTTCCAGTTGCTTCATTGCTTCCAGTCTGAAGTTATCCTGTTTACAATACAAACACAAGTCTGTTATTGCCAAAAAAAACAGAAGAACAGAAATTTTGGTTTCATTTTCTTTTCATATTGAAAACCATTAAAATATATAATCACCACCACTGAAAACCAAAACATTCTGCCTGTTTTCTCACATATCAAGCTTTGCTAGAAACGTATGTTCCACCCTGTGAGGACACTGCCCATGGATGGTTTTCAGCATCTGGCTCATAATGCCATGAAAATCAAAACAACATTTTGAAAATACAAATAAAAGTTATAATCATATTAAAAGTTAAATTTTCTAAGTTATTCATTTTCAGATTATAGAACTGCAATAATAGCTTTATTTATTTTCAAATTATTACACATCTTTATTAGTAGTGCCAATAATTCAGAAGGATGTCGTATAAGTAAGCTGAAAAATAAAATTTGTTTTGTTAAATAGGTATTACACAACCATGTCATATATAGATGATATATCTACTCGAAAGGTTTAGTTGGGTCCTTTATTTTTCTGTCCTCTTTTCTGAAATGTTTTTGCCTTTTTCTCTTTTTTGTTGTCGTCCTTTGTTTTTATTTTTTGCTATAATTTTTGCCACTGTTTTTGGGGGGTATTATTGTTTTCTTTCGGTTCTCCATTGTGGTAATGCTTAATTACAAAAGATGAACAAAGTTTGGGAAAGGACATCAGTACAATAATAGTTACAAAACATATGAGGAGTACATTTTTCCTGGTGATGTAAATGTAAGTTTCTATGTACTTTTCTGATTTTTACCACAGCAAACAGAAAAGACATATTAAGAAAAATATTTTTCATTATTGCCATTTTGATTTTTTTTTTAATCAATTAACCAAATGTTTATCGTTATTGTAATTGATGCTGTTAGCACACTTTACCCCACTTCCATATTGAAATTCAAATTAAGGTTGATGAGAAACCTTAATAGTTACCTTTTAGAGGACCTTTCTGGTTATTTTTTCAACTTGGAGTCACCAGTATTTTATTTTATATTTAATTCTTAAACATTGAGTGCAAACACGTGTCATTTTTGTCAATAGGCTATACACAACATAAAAATGTCTATAGAATTGTTTTAAAACCTCTTAATATTTGCTTAAATTTGTATTTTTACTGAGGGGTCGCTCTTATAAAAAGTCAGAGGCACTGCCTCAGATAAAATTATTGTATGTATGGGTGGACAGTGGGCCCCTCTCCTACAGCCAGCTGCTGCAGCCATGTTGTCGAAACCTGGCTCCTCCAGCAGCAGCAGCGCTGTCAGCTAACGTCAGTGGACACCAACAACCGGGCACGGCGCTGTTGTGGACGACAACAGACTGAGAGAGGGACCCAAGCGCCCGAGCCGGTTCTGTTTCCAGCGGATATAAATGCTACATTGACCGCTCCTCGCTGGATAAGGTGACCAGGTTCGGAGACAAGGAGCGGCCGGACCTCTGGGCTGAAGCGGGTGAGTATTGATCCCTCCTGGGGGCGGACTGAGTGGGAATAGCCCACTGTTAGCTCAGCTAGCTTAGCAATAAAGGGGGGTAACACACTGAGAGACAATGGGGTTAACGTGAACGTTACACGCGTGGGTGCTTATTTTGGGTGCTCGGAAGCGCATTTGGGGAAATTGCCGTGGATTACCCTTCAGGAAATTCTCGTCCTTTTGAAATCACGAAGTCATTTGTATTCTCAACATACAAACAGTGGTGCAGTGGCCGAAACCACCCCTCTGTGTTAATCCCTTAGGTGCAAAGGTCCTACACCAAGGTGCGTTTCTGCCACGATGAGCAATAATATTCAGGCGAAACATCTGTTTTATTGTAAAGCAACTGGTTACATAGTCCGAGTATCGTTCTTGTGTTTAAGGATAAAATATGAGGAGCAGCTCTTTATTTTACCTGACTGTAAGTTTATGGCTTGCTTTCTGCCTTGCGAATCACAAAAACGACACAGACATCTGATGTTCCCTGAAACATACCAGTGTTTAAATAGATGTAGTTTCAGAATAAACAGAGAAACAAAAGACTAGTCTTGGGATGACAGGAATTAATACAAATGCAATTGTAGTTATGATGAAGCTCAGATTGGTGCTTGGTATGGTTGTGATTTCTTAGTTTCCTTCCTTTGGCTTCTTTCAGTGGTTTTTGAGTGAGAGCTGTGCTTTTTCTTGTTTCCTCTCTGTGACTTTTGGCTGCGGTCACATCTTTCCACCTGCCTCCAGAGCCATCTCTGCATCCCCAGTTAAATCCTCTAGGTTATGGAAAAGGATGTCTATAAATGAAGAAAAACTATAAAGATTTACAGCACATTTTTACTGTTTTAAGAGACAAATAATGACTCACCAGCTATTCTTTGTACGTAGCAATTTTTTTCTACTAAACGTTCTACTAAAAATAAATAACATCTTTGTCCTGTTTGTCGTTGGAGGGGAACATATTTAGCTCGTGAAAGCTGAGTTAAGGAGAATTTAGGATTGTTTTTTTTTTCCTAAACAAAAATGTTTTGCCTAGAAATTATCTGAATCGTTTTTTTAGCCCAGTTCTATGGCTATATTGCACACTTCTTTCCAAAAATAAAACCTTTTTACACCCAAAGCTCAATCTACAAAACTAGAATTTCAAAGGGGACTGTCGCAGTGACTACCTGATGTTAGAAAAATGTTCTATTAAACTGAAAATCTGTTTATTTATTTCACTAATGCTCATTTATATTTGTAGGAGGATTTCCACTGAGATTGATTCTGTCAGCTTTCTACCTCCTTTTTACCTTCAGTGCCATAAGGAGGCAGGTATGTGGATGTCACTCAGCACTGAGGATGATGGTGGATTAATCATTCCCGCTGTGGTGGAGCGATAGGGATGAAGGACAGAGAGTCGTGGGAAAGATGGGGAAGCTATTGAGAAAAGCGATGGGAAGTGAATCCAGAGGGAGGAGGCAGCTGTTTGGAGGTGAAACTCAGCCCCCAGGTGTGTCAGTTCGAAACGATTGTAGGCGTGCTTTTTCCCTCCTCCCCTATAAGTGACAGCATACCGTGCAACTAGGAAGTGGAGCAACAGGAGAGGTGCACATACGGACGTTTGGAGGGTTTCTGGTGGAGGTGTTATCCTCTGCTCATCGATCGCTGACATGCAGTTCTGGGACTTTCTGGGCTGCACCAATGGAGGTATGTGGGCGGGAAGCTTTACTCATGGCTGGATAAGTCTGTGTTAAACTGCTCTGTGATAGCCAGGTAGAGGGGCTCTGGCAGGCTGAGCGCTGGAAAGGAATTTGTGCTGCTCACAGCCATGCAAGCGGTTGCATGCAACCCATCAGGCAGGTAGAGAGCAGAGACAAATAAAGACGCATGAACGTTGACAGCCTGCTCTGTTTTCCTTTGACAAACCTGGCTGCTTAGTGTCTGAAACAAGTTTGACAGATAAATTAAGTGGCACAATTTTTTTTTCTTCTTCTTCTTTTTTTCACCTGAATAATCTGGATTCTGCTTGCCTCTGTGAACATGTGTTGTCCTGTCAACAGAGAACGCTCTTTTATTTTCTAGTGAGCGATTTTAAATTACTCCTGATCTAACGATGGGACACACTGCCAACGTCTCCCTTTGAAACTGTGAGGAAAGTCCATTAAAAAGTGCCGAGACTTCATATATTGAAGTAATTTGAACTTTAAATGAGTAGTCTTCACCCCTCAGCTTTTGATTATGTTTTGTGTCCCGAGGTTACCTTTTTCATCTAGGATCTATTCTAGCATAGCGGTCTCGAGGCTAATATAGATTGGAGATTTTTTTTTTTTAAATTGTTGTCCAGAAAGACCCCATAGAATCAGACCTTTTCACACATGTTCATGCCTGTGCCTTTATTTATGGCTAACACGACAAAACAGCAACAGCCCTCAGCCATCAAATGTCATTGTCGATGTGAGAAATAATTTTCTACACAAACCAACTTGAGGCCATTTTTATATATAAAGTAAGAAGAACGTGTAATTCTTGGACACAAGTGGCCCTCAGGGAAGTGAAGTGAATGTGCGGTGCGTTCGCGTCTACGATTGTAAGACATTGAAAACAAACACGCCCTCTTAATCTTTTAAGATAAAACTGTGCCTTATAATTTCGAGTAAGTTGCGTTGTTTCATGTCTCGCCTCAAATGTGGTTCCTTTATCGCGCTGCGTCGGATCCCCCGAGCAGCTCTGGCTCCAACACCCATCCTGTGCCTCGGGCTACGTTTCCTGCTATTGCACTAATAACCATGGCTAAGAGATACCTGACAGTTTGTGTCATATTCTTTACACTTCACAAGCTGTGTCGTAAACAGACGAAGAGGAAACGGTTGCCTATCTTTAAGTGCAGCATCCATCTGTGAAATTCCCATGAAAAGGCAGTTGAATTGTAGTTGTATATAGAATTTAATTACATTTTAAAATTTAAGTGGGGGGGATAAAAAATTACAAGAAGTCTTATAATTAATTTGTTGGATCTATGTTTGGCATATTTTCCACAGTAGGTAGCCTGGAGTTATCAGTGAAAAGTGTGGCTTGAGGCAGACCTCCTGCTGCCATCATCAGTCAGCGCTTATTTGCATCCATTCCTCACTGTTTTGCATTAAGTTATTCAATGTGGTCGCGACTCTGTGTTAGGTACCGAGATTGTGTAATTAATAGTAAGCTAACTATAGTAACGAGCATTTTATGCATTCGTTTTTCTTTACCTTAAAGCGCTTTACTCCGCAAAAGTCTTGAAATTTTCAGAGTTGTAATTTGTCTTAAATTTGCCATAAATGCAATAAGTAAAATGTCCCATTAATGAGTTGATAATTTCTCATTTTATGTCATTTCACTAACCCTGCATTTAAATGAATAAATCAGATAAAGAAAAGAAAAATAAAACTTTTCCTTAGGGTGTCATAACTTTTTAACACATTCTTCATGCTCTGATTTTTCACCCCCCACAATAAACAATTTAAGGACGCCGTATTCTCATTTTATTAAATTGTCCTGTGTTTAAGCAGCAAATGGTGCATTGTAAGTGAAGAAAGCTCTGATTTAGTCTTGATTTATGATGAGCCTACTCTTTCTGTCAGAGAGAGAACTCGGACAAAAAAAAACATCAAAATGTTAAACTGCATCTGACTTGGATTTTAAACGAGAGCCTCCTTTGTGTCTCGTCGAGTGAAAGGGTTTTGTTTCAAAGGAGAAGTGTGAAGAATCTATATGAGTAGATCTGGGCTGAATCAGAGCTTGTGCAGCCTAAAATGAAAATCATAGTTCCTGTTAACTGTGAAACACAAGGAACTGCTAAGGTTAAAAGTTTATCCTTATTCATCACCAAACTATTGAAATTTTCCTTTGTGCGAATGACAGTGAAAGGGGGCACAGTTTGCCACGCATACAAACAGAGCTGACACTCGTTTATTGGACTTGGCTCAGCAAAGGAACGTTATGCACCGATACACAGAACCTAGAAAGTGTTTCTGCTTTTGAACATGATGGCAAAAATTAATCTCAATAAATTAGAAATGCTGAGGTTCTTTAGTTATTCTAAAAGAAAAACTAACAGATTAATTACAAAGTTTATATTTTTCTAGTTTTTGTCAATTTTCATGACTTGCAGCTAATTAAACCCAAAAATCTATTATTCCGGCAATTAAAATATTATATAAGAGCAATTTAAAATGATGTTTTAACAGAGAAATATTATGCTATGGCCTACAGGACCATAAGGATTGTTTAACAACAACCCTACACAAGTCAATTAACGATTAATAGTCTTTGCTAAAGAAGCTGGCTTTTCAGAATACTGGATTCGTGCATATATTAATGGAAAATTTTGTGAAAGGAAAACATGTGGTAGGAAAAACAATGTGTAAACTATAATATCAGCAGCCTTGGGAGAAATGAGGAGCAAAAATGGGGGAGGTTGCACCAGGAGATGGACTACAGCTGTTGCCTTCCTGCTACTGACGTTGGCTAGAAATTCACAGATCTCAGGAAAAAATAAACAAAGATACTCTCAAAAACAGATATAATGTAATGTACAACATATTTTCTTATTTTATTCCATAAAATTGACAGAGGCTAGGTTAATGACAGAGCTGGTTCGGAATCTAATAAACTTGAATTGCTGATATTCTTTGGAAGTTCAGCACTGCGTTAAGCATTATTGTCTTTTTTCCTCAGTCAAGAAAAAAAGCAATGTAAAAACACCTGAACTAAAAAAAAATAATAAAAAAGTTATTTTTAACGTTAAAACACAAATATAAACCCAACAATTTAATGGTAACTCAGTATGTTTTAATGAGCAGGCTTCCTGGTTGAACCAGTGAAAGGTCATCGAGGCAAGCCTCTGCCCTTATTTGCATCCGATCTTCACTGGTTTGGTTAAGTTATTCATTGTGGTCAACTGAGGTTGTCACGGCGCAAATATACATTTCTGCGCAAGGAATAATGTGATTCAGGGATAATTTTTAAACATGAGCGTGTTGCAAGTGTGATACACCCTTGCTCTGTTTGCTGCTAAGCTCTTAAAGTTAATGCATGTCGATATGTTTTCAGCCTAAGATGAAAAATGCAGATGTGAAAGAGGGCACTGATAATGTCCGTGACATTTACAGTCTTTGCTGCCGTGTTAACTCTTCAACTGTTGCACCTCATTAAAGCTGTGGCTGTTTTCTGGAAGGGCTTTGATTTGTGCTCCAAAGTTGCGTTGCACGTGTGTATTAGCGAACGCCTCCGTGGCGAACTGAACATTGCAGAGAGCAGCTTCACAACACTGCTGTTGTTGTTTTGATGAGAATGCAGTTGTGCAATGCCCTCAGCGTTGAGTCAACTTGCGTAGCCGTTGTGGTTGGTAGCCAGAGGCAGTAGATGTTTTTTTTTTTTTTTTTTTTTCTTTTTTTTCCCCCAGTAGGAGATAGAAAGAAGCTAAGAGCAGAAAGGGGGTGTGATAGAGTAGGAGGAAAAGAATCATGCAACTGAAAATGTATTTTTTTTTTTTTTTTTTTTTGCCTCTTGTAGTATAATAATGTATCAGTACCACTTTTAGGTTCTGTTTTTACAACCAAAGATTTTCATGACTCAAAGTGAGTTCGTATCTTTAGATGGCAAGGTAATGTTTTTAAAATACTCACTTAAAACTGCATAGGAAAACTCATGAGGAAGATGAGCATGCATTTCAGCTTTAGAAATTAACTTTTTTATTTTTTATTCTTAATTTTTTTTAAATCCAAACACCAAGAAACAATGCAAGCTGAACCTGCTTCCCGATTGCACTTCACTTCCAGGTTTAAAACTTCCCTTTCTTTCCTTTTTGTTGATTGTACTTGTTTGTGGCAATAAGTGGATTATGTGATTATAGAAAAATGTGACGTGACGAAAGACATGCTGAGCATTCCTGAGATTGTTCAAGAATTGTGTCACTTGAAAGAAGCTTAAAAATAATTGTTCTGACATTCTTTGAACACATTTCTTTGTTTACTCCACTCTTTATTACTCTTATGACTTAATTCCCTCCAGCCAAAATACACTTTCAAGATGATAAAAAAAAATAAAATAGATGTTGAGCTCTATTCTCCTGTATTGAACACCTTGCATATGATTAAAGCAGCTTCCAGAGACTCCAGTGAGTAATATTCTCAGTGGAGCAACTCTGCGAGCCAAATTTAAACCCAGAAATATTACCGGATTTAAGCGGTGATTCTGCACTGCTGTCTGATACGGCACTTGGGAGGGGGGAAAAAGGAGCAATCTCCTCTTTTCACCCAGTGGACTGCCGTATGTGTTAACACGTAAATAGTAAGTGATGTTATTGTTGTTGTGGTGCCTCTTCTGAGCTTTAAAGCAGAAGGCAAGCCAAGTAAGGGCTGCATTATTGCCACCAGCTGGAGCGATGTGTAGCCAGGAGTTATGTGCGCTCTGTGTCAGTAACTGGTTGTGACATCATTACGTCGATATTGCCATTTGACAGGACGCTTTATATTTTCTTCATGAGGTGGCACAGCTCTACAGTGAGCTTCCCTCTCTCTCCTGTCGGGGGAAGTCATTGGTCTGCATCAGAGAGGCAACTTAGCAAATTACCAAAGCTGATAAAATTGAATTAAGAGCCACCAACACAAGCATAAGTTGGAAAAGTAGTGGATCTTCTTGCTTTTTTTGATTAAATATGTTGCAAAACACACATAAAGAAGAGAATTCAGTTTCTGCCTAGAAGAATGCTTCTGTTTCTCTCGTCTAGGCGCAGCACTGTAGGTTTCAGTACCTTTTTAAACATACCGAGCCTCCAGCTTTTAAATTAGTGGATAGTTTTCCTTTCTGAATTACACATGAACGGCCATTACAGCGAGACATTGTCTCGATTCATCTGGCTCCGGTCATAAAACAGTAGCTGTAAGAAGAATGAGACAATGTAGTCAGGCATGGATTGACCTACAGATTGACCTACCTAGATCTTAATTTAATGATAATCTGTGGGATTGGTGGGAAACCAAACAGCCGGACATTAAGTTCACTTTAGATCTGAAATAAATGCAGTTACATATATCTTTTTTTCTTTAACTAAGAAAAATGAAAGATGTGTTGTAACCCAAAGCTAAACTGGTCTAAAAAACTTTAATATAACCTATTTTGCTCTGGTATATTATGTCTTTACATGTGCCATTATGAAATTGAGAATTATAATCCTGTCTGACTACTTATTTGCAAATTTCTAGCAAGAATTACAGCATTTTTTTATGCAACACGGGGGTTGAAAGCATCCTCCAACTACACATTACACTCCAGTCTTGGACTGTTTGGATTTTATCCCACAAGTATTAAAAGACAAAGCATTTGCATCCTTATTAGTGCCACGGTCCTGCTTAGTGGCTGTTGCTTAGTAACAGGAGTCAGCATAGACTCGCAGTGTAGGACATTTCATCAAGCTGCTCATTTCGGTGTCATTTTTGAAAAAGAATACGGCAAAGCGTTCGTGAGGGCTCCGATTAAAGTCGTGGTTGGAAGGAGACTGAGGTCAGGGAGCAGATTAGAGACTCGGCGTAAAGTTATGACTGCATGACGGAGCAGATAAATTCTGCCCAGTCATGACTCTCGCCTTGTTCCACCTGAGTGAGAGACCCCAGCACATATGGTGTCCTCCTCATCCTTTTCAGCTGCTGTGTAACCGGGTTGGTTTGCACTGACCGGCGTTTAAATAACTGGACCTGCAGCGTGTGATTAGATGCTTCCTGTCAATAAGTCGGGTTTATTGAGCAGTCAGGGTTTCAAGTCAGCAGAGTACTTTTGGATTTGCTCATTAGTATTACTCATTACCAGGACGTTTTGTGTAGACCAGAAAATACTGGAATTTGATTTCAATATTTTCCAGGTCTGGATAAATATGGAAAAATAACATGACTTAAAGAAATATATGAATTTTTAGAATTATTTTCAATCTCTTTTCCCCCCTTACATCAAGGTCTAATAGTTGTGACACTCTTTCCTTGTTTTCCTCCTTTCTATGTTCCTTGTCTCCTTCCTTCCTCCCTATTTTCCCCCCATGACATTTCCTGTGCCTGTGCCTTTCTAAGATTTTTCTGTCGTTCCTTCCATCTTTGCGTCCTTCCACCTTTTCTTTGTAGTCTGGTTCTTAATTTCCATGTGTTCTTCCGGCGTTTTCGTCATTTCTTTTTCTACCTTTATTATGCCATTTTGTTTTATCCTTAATTCCCTTATTGTTTCATTTTGTTTCTTTGCTTCCTTGTGTCTTTCCTTCCATGTGTCCTTTCTGCTTGCCTTGTTCTATCTTCCTCCTTTCCTTGTGTCCGCCCTCCCAAACTTTCTTCTTCCCCTTTCCTATATTTTCCCCCTTCTTTCTTTCTTTATTTTTTTTGTCCTTCCTTCCTTTCATCCCCTGGCTTTCCTTACTTTCTGCATTCCTTCCTTCCAGTTTCTGTCTTTTCCAGGTTCTATATTTAAAACCTGTCTATTATAGAAATATCTGCTATAGTAAACTTTATGTTTACTTAGTTTTTTCCCCCCCCAGAGTTCAAGGTTTAGTCTGGGAAAATCCCTAATTGATTTTTCAAATTAGAAAGTAAAAGAAAGTAAGTTTGCCTTACTTTCTTTTATGTTTTTCTTTCTTAATTTGACGTTCAGCCACTATAAACCCGCGCAGGTTTTTTTGTGATCAGTGTAAGATGCCGTTTTTATTTTAAGGAATCAAAGAACAGAACGTCCACTGCACACTGTGAATGAATTATGTGCTACGTAGTGTGGTGACTCATTTATGCCACAGCTCCGTTGATTTACATCCTGTCACTGTAAATTATTCACCATGTAAAACTCTTGCATGTTTTACCATCAAGGCTAACAAAGTAAAATGTTTCTTTCATGTCTCCTCTTTTCCAGACATTTCCAGAATATCTTATTATGCTGGTGAGTACAATTTTCTCTTATGTGCTGTATATTTGGTGTATATTGTTTTTCTATTTTAATGTATTTGGGTTTTTTTTTCTGTCAGATTATAAATGGAATCAAAATGGATTAGTTCTAGCTGCAGATCACAGCCTGGTGCGATGTTAAATTACATTTCTCTCACACACTACCCTTAGCGGGTTGCAGCATGTGTGTCCAGCTCTGTTTATGGTATAAACATTTCTTCATTTTCTTGAATATGTATTCTTTTCGAAGTTTGTCAGGAATTTAAGTCAAGTTTTAAAATAAAATAAAAAAAAAATTATTTGTTTAATAAAATTCTGCAGTTTTAATCTGCATGAGTCTCAATGAGGTTTGGCTGCACTGTTTTACGGAGCATATTGAGGATGAGCTGAAATAATTTTAAAGGTATAGATTAGCCGTGTAACGTTACTCTCAGCTCCATTCTCTCTCCTTGGTTGTTGCTAGGTAACCGATGGTCCTGCAGCACATCTTCGATCAGGATGTTGAGAGCCAGGAAGATTTTATTCCCAAAAAAGTACCAAGGCATATTTTAGATTTCCTAGACTTATCTTTAGCAGATCTCTTTGGTAGAAACATGGCTACAGCCAGATCGGTTTCTGACTTATGAAATGACAGCAGCAGAAACTTGTAGCCTCGACTGCGGCTGCTTGAGGTCTACAAAGGTTGCTATAGAGCCTTTAAAACTATTATATATTTTTTTGTTTTCTTTCAGTAAACTATCAGAACAATATTTTGATTAATTAAACCTCCAAAAAGCGATTTAATTTGCAATTAATGGTTGTTGTTTTTTTACTGAAAGCTTTCACATTTATTGGATTTGAGTAAAATGTAAACAATGGGTTTGACTTTAAGGAATAAAATATGTGTAAACATCCCACATGCAGCATGATAAAAATAAATAACATCAAACTCTTATTATTTAGATATTTTATCTGTTGATACTTAAACATAGATGGGGCTCAGTTCAGTCATTACAACTTCAAAGAAAACAAAATATGTTTTGATTACAACCTTCAGCGTAGACATGCTTCATATGAATTAAATTATGACAGATGGGAGATTACTTTGTCCCAACTCTTGGCTTTAGCAGAATCCGTTTGACTGCTTTAATACCAATAAAGATTTTTACATCAAAATCAGACATGAAACTAACGGATGTTTTATTTTATTTTTTCTTAGATATTTCTTTATTATTTTTTGTGTCTCATTTGACATCAATCATGAACCTTTTAGTTGAATGAAAATTAAATTTAAATTACAATTTTCCAAGGGAATGACTAATTTTGTGGCATAAGGGATTTGGAAATGAGTCAACTTAAAATACTAATATGTTTTTTTTTTTTAACTCATTACATAAAACATTGCAGTTATAAAAGTGTCTATTGTAGTTTTATTTTCAATTAAGTAACATATTCTTATTTTTTTAAAAGACTTTTTATTTTTACTGTAACAATAGATTACAGTACACGACTCGACATCCTCCAGTTGATGACAGTTAATGTTTTGCTTTCTAAATCTCTGCTGTCACATGTTGACTGTCTTCTTGTGCTTTGTCCCATTTGAGGGATTGGATGTGGGAGGATCCTCTGCTAGAGAAGGGCTCATATGATGCAGGAGCAGGTGATGCATGTCTGGAGAGGAGGAGAGACAGATGAGAGGGAGGGATGACTTAGAGAAACAAACACAAGTGTTGAAAGAGCTCAGAGTGTTTTAAAAGCTAAGGATGGATCATGTTAATCCCTTAAATATTTTTGCAAACCCTCTGGCTTCCTGAGTATTGCTTTTGCTGTCATACAGCTATTGATGACCAAAAATTGTCATTTTTTTTTGTATGCATTTTTTTTTTTAAATGCATGTAAAAGCTTGTAAGAGTGTGTACTCTTATGAGTGGTTGTGTGTTGCTGAAGAGTGGAGTCCTCTTCTTCACTCTTCTTCCTCCGCATCGGGTCTCAATTACACTTTCTATCTCTTCCTTCCTCCTCCTCCTCTTTTTCTGTCCTTCTCCGCCCTACACAACCACACACACGCCCCTCCTTCTCTGCTTCTGCTTGTTAGTGATCATAGCAGCACAGAGGAAAACCTCTTGGCTCACTCACTTTTTGCTGACATTCAAACATAGCCCCACCAGATTTCACATTTATATTTCTCTCGCAAACTCTTGAGCTACTTCATTACTAGCATGCGCGCACACCTTTCTGCACCCTTTTCGCCGGCTCTCTCTCACACACTCACACACACCTTCTTGCACTTAGTGGCTCATTTAGAGAGCTGGAGGATTTTGCTGGATAACGCAGTGTTTGCATTTGTCCGCGGCATGTGTAAGAGATCTGGAACGATGCTGTGATCTTGCTTCTCCTGCGACGCTACAGAAGAAAGGCTTCTAAAACCTCACTGAACAACACACGGCTGACTGACTTTGAAAGGGATTTGCTGCATCAAACCTTCTTCTGCAATATCTTTTTTTTTTTTTTTTTTTTTCCTGCCTTTGTTGCCTGACTCTCCTCCAGTCTGGGTTTAAAGCCCTGCTTTTTTTTTTTTTTTTTAAGCTTTTCACCTCTAAGACTCTGTCACATCATGTCCCTCTTCTCTTCAGCATCGTATACCTGCTTTGACCCGGCTACTTCCTGCAGACATTATGAGCAATCTTTAGAGGATGTGAGGCTCAGCTTCTCCCTGGGGTTTCTCCGCTTTCTGTCTCCATCCCACTCACTTCATTAGCTCATCTTTTCCTCTTTTTCTTCTCTAACAATCTGTTTTGGTGTCATCCACTGCCTCTTCTCTCTTCATGTCTCTTTCCTTCTCTTGCATTGGCTTTTCCCTCCTGCATTGCCCACTTTCATCTTCCTCTCTCTCACTCTGTTCCAATTCTCTGCTCCCCTCTCTGCCCTACATTTTTGTCTCTGCAGCCCACTGATGCCCATTTCTCTCATCTGATTTTTGGGTGATTTGTTTTGCTATCTCTTTTGGACAGTATTGTGGATTTACCAATCAAAAATTACTGCCTTTTTGGAGGATTGTCCTTCAGTGCCACTTTGTAAGCTGGAAATTTGAAATAAAGCACAAAGCTCTGTTCTTCTGAAACATTTTTTAACTTTTACATCGGGATTAATATACTTGATAATTTGGTTGGCTTCGATGACCTGATTCATTGCACAAGAAGATGATCCGATTGCAAGGGAATAATCTCATCAAGTGGAGTTGCAAAGTTTGAATATGTGATCGGAGCACCTCCTCTTCGAGGAAGCGTCTTTCAGCAATCATCTACATCCTCTAGGACTTGGACTCCCTGCGGTGACGGAACTAAAAATGTGCGTTCTGACAGAGGATGATTACATATCGTTTTGTGCAGTGAAAAGGGAATTTTTGCTAGGTCAAAGGTCATGACATAAATCGGATGGATTGATTTGCAAGAAACTTGACCACAAATTACTTCAAGTCAGACAAAGTGTCTCTGCAAGCTGGAAAGGATGACATGATAATGTTGGTGCCCTTTATCCATCCGGATTCTTTACAGTAAACCTTTTCGTACCATGAATATATCTGTTACCAGTGATAGTCAGGTTTCCAGTCCAGAAGAACTTGGATCCATTTTTGGAAATATTCAGAAACACCTCTCCAGTTGTTCTGCCTTTGTACATCCACGTTTTCCAACCATGATTGCTTTAATCGCTTGCTAGAAGCCGGAATAGAAACTCCTCCTAGTTGTTGGCTCTATGCTGGTTCTTGGGCCCAGCAGTACAACGTGGGCTCTGTGGCCCGACCTGGAGCTTGTTGCCCCTCCGATAAAATGGAGAACAGTGGCTGTATCCCTCTCTGCTGGAGCAAAGGGGCCTGCATCTATGCGCAGCATCCGCTACCAAGTATGTATTGTGTCACTATTAAGATCTCACTAATATATAGCAGCACAGGCTGTAATGAGTCACAATATTAATACTTCTCCATGTAACCTGTAGATATTTTCCCCTATAGTAACTATCTACAAACCAAGTTATTTGTGACTTTTGCTGGATAAATTGGCATCGAAGAAGCTTCTCCTCTTTTAAATTGTGTGATGTTACAATGCTTACCTTGTAAAAGTAGAATATATGAGCAAGACAGGAAGTACTTTGAAAACATAATGGCTTACATGCTGATAAAGCTGAAGTCAGCATCATCATCAGATATAGTTGAAAATCTAAAATATGTTGATTAATCAAACCTAAACAGTTCAGTTCTAAACTGAACATGGATTGTTTAAAGGACTTTTTATTATCTATCAAACACACAAAAAGCCAGTTTTGAATCTATTTTATAGAATAACCTGAACTCAAATGTCCTACACTTATTAATTCTTAAAACACAGATTTGATCTAATACTGTTTTGTATTCTTACATCCATATTAGAGAACTATCAGATTCAATTTATTCTTCAGCCTTTATAAGTTAAATTATAGCTGCTAAATAATAGGGAAATAGGACAGTGCAGTACTGTAGTTTAATATTACAAAGACAGTATCAGTTGCATTTAACCTAAATTGCAATAAATTAAATTCTGACGATCCAACCGCCGACAATGATTGTGAAAGTCCTGATATTCACAAGCAGAGTTTCAGTGCGTTGCAGCTGAAATAGAATAATATTCTCCAAATGTTCCCTCCAATTAAACCTCTGCAGTAGCAGCATTTGACTCACTAATATTGCAATGACATTTGTGATACGATATACTATGCAGCTTTAATCTGAATCTTTAAAAAAAAATAAAATAAAAATAGGCCATTCAATTTGCCCAGGAAGTTAAAGCTCATTTCCTTATAATTCACCTGGAGCGCAGCGTGTTCTACTTACAAGAGGGAAGTCCACTGGGATTTGCTAATTGATGAGGTGTCAACTACTAGTAAGCAATAAAGAAATAGTTTTTTTTTTTCTCTAGGAGTTCACACCAATATAAGTTATGCAGTTCTGTTGTGTGGGGCAAATAAGTGGTGTAAATGTAAAACTTTTACCACTTATTTAAGGATGTGGCAGCCATATTGATCTCTGGTTTTTCAGAGTGAACCATTCTATATACCATAGAAGCATCTATTAACTTTTCTTTTACATCTTTTCTTTCTTTCTTTTTAAGAAAAGATGTACATTGTGTCTGTACTGCAGCCCTGCAAACATATTCTTACCTGCGGTCTTCTGGTTCATTCAAGCCTTGCTGCTCCATGATAAAGAAAATCTGACTGTATAAGCAGCACAATGAATTTCATCATTAGTGTTTGGTGAAGTTGCAACAATTTCACAGTGTGCTAGAAAGCCCAGAAACCCAGTCCTCGGTGGCTGCGGCTGTCAGCGTTTATGATGAATGAGCTCTAGATGCAGAACTGATGAGAAGCTTTGAAGCATCTCCCAAAGGTGGATGGAAGCGCTGCATGAATGGCTTTCAAACAGGAGAGCAAATGTTGTTTAGATTCTCCCAGCATCTCTTCACATGAGGATTGTTTGTCAGGTTACCTTACTTATTTAGACACTGGGTGTTTTTTTTTTTTTTCATCAAAAGCCAGTGGGATTCTGTAATTTATGCCCCAACCACAAAATTAAATGATTGCAAACTCTCATGCATATCTGAGTCTTGCGAAGTTTTTTATTAGCCTGCATTTAGAGAAATATAAGTAGTTTGGCTTATAAACATATTTTTCCTGGTGCATCATTCAGAAAGGAGATGGGGTAGTAGTGTGAGAGGGGAATGAAGGGAATTGTTTGAGGATAGGCGAAAGATGAGAGGGAGGAAGAAAGAGAAGTAGTGCAATAGGACAAGAGGATCAGACGGAGCTGATAAAGGCTGGATTTAAAAGATGCTGCGAGAGCAATGAGACACGAGTTTCAGAAAGGACACTCGCAGAAGAGTATTGAGGCTGTGGGGAAAATGCAGGACTTTTATTGGAAATGCAAAGGAAGCTGACAGAGAAGCGTCACAGAAGTGGGCTTTAACCAGTAACCCAGTTCGCCGTTACGTCCAGAACATAAACCCTCCTGCTGCTGCCGGGGGCGCGGGGCAGGCAGGGTTCATCCTCATGCTGCTGTGATCCAACAGGCTGGAGCCCCTGTGAGGGAGGCGCTGATGGCTCTGCCAGCAGCCTGCATGGCCTGTTTGACTCGATTTCTGTCCTTGTGGGTGTGGGGCGTGTGTGTGGATTTGGTTTGACAAGATATTGGTTCAAAGCTAAATGTAGTTGAATATGTCATTCATTGTGTAAAAATGAATGCAGCACTAATGCAGTAATCTGATGTAAGAACTAAACTATAGTTTCCTTTTCAAAAAGGAAAGAGTGGATTTTTTCCAAGATTTTTAAGATTATAGTTTTGGCATAGAGAAATTTTGAATTGGCAGGTCAGACCTTATTGGTCAGTGGCAGCCAATTAAATCCTGATACTGGCTCATCTCTAGCTTTATAGTAACACTTTGTTGTTATTGTCATGATTTTGTGCATATTCTTTCTGTTCAGTCGAGCAACAAACATAAAGCAAACCAGAATGTGAAATCATAGACATAACCCAATCCACAATAACTTTTTCTGTTGGTGCTACACAAAATGCTCACAATATCATAGTAGATTTCCTATTTGTAGCATAAACCCGGTAGCATAAACACCTGCTTGGAAATGCAGGCATTTCTACTGGCTCAATAGGATTTAGTGAGGCTGAATGTAGAAATAATGTGGTTTTCTTAATGTGTTACGTATGTGCCTTCAGCAGATTATGACTGATTGTTGGTACTTTGCTCTGTACCTGATTTGATGCAGTTGCTTCTTTTTCTTTATAGCTCAGACAAGATGATGCTTGTAATATGTCAAGGACGATGCTTGAAACAAGTCAAGGACGATGCAGAAGGAGCTTCCAGAATTACTGAGGATCAATAAACTACATCACAACTAATTCAGCAGAGTTACATTCCTGACTTAATTACACCCCACTCACTGAATTTTTAACATGTTTTGGACCGAGCTCTAGAGTCCCGAGGTGTGTGAAAATCCCAGTCCAATAGAGCAGCAGGTTCTGAAATACTCCGACCGCCTTGTCTAATACCAATGTGGTCAGAGTGTTTAGGATACCTCAAATAGTCTGGAAATGTAAAGTTTCTTCACAAAAAATCAGAGTCCATTCTTCTTGTAGCTTGTATTGTTATCAGCAACCGTCAAGCAGAAGGATTCTGCACGTACAGCAGATTAACATCTTAAATGACTAATAAATCGTCTCAGGGCATTTTGATATACTTTTAATTGGATGATCCTGCTAACACCATAAGATGTCTTTTTTTTTAAATCTGGTCTGTGCTAATTGGCTGCATGAAATCCTTAAGAGTGTGACTGATGCACTGATCTCTTGGGGTTTCAGCTGCATTAAATCCTCTCGCTAACTGCATTAAACGGTCACCTGTTAAAATTGCCGTTCTTTATTCTTGATCTATTTTTACTAAAATCCTTTACGTTTTCTTTTGTTTCGGTCAATTGTTGAACTTTTGAGTCTGAATTCTGGAGATCATATTAGAAAACAGATTCATAGGATAAAAGAAAAAAAAACAAGAGTATAGTTCTCATAGTTTTGTAACAGTGGGTCAAGCTGAGTTAAAGCAACAGACGCACGATGTCCTTCTTTCCGTTTTTTGTAGTCATTGTGCACATCACTGCACCGAGGCAGCTGATGGCCACCCTGATGAAAATGCTGAGTCAACCAACCCTGGATCATATTTTTGTTCCTGTGTTTCAGCAGGAAGTAATCTGGCCATGACCCGAGCATTTCTAAAACAATAAATGCTGAATAAACCGATTTGGTCCTAGTGATTGGTTTGCTCCAGGCTGTTCAGTGTACTGAGTTTGTAGTGATTTATTTATCTTTTTGCTGAAGCAGGGCCCTTTGTTACTGTTTTGCTCAAATTGTCTGAGTTGGATTTGGCATCTAATGAAAAAGCAGCAATTCATTTCTGAATATGAACAGTCTTCCTGTACCGATGCTGACTATGCAGAAAAGCGCTTAAGAAGTGATTTTCTTCTAACGATCATATTTGGTTTTTTTGTATCTTTCATTGTAACTTAGCAGCTCAAGTTTCAGTGTCAGCTGAAAGGAATTCCTGTTGTGATGATGACTCAACAAACCCAGCATGAACATCCAGGAAAGGGCAGGAAGCATCAAGAAGGGGCAGGAAGCATCAGAGCATACAGCATGGCTCTCAAAAGCTTAACGTAGAAGCATTCCAACTTTTTAAAAGAAAGGATAAATAGGTGACAGAATAGAGAATCATATATTTGCATTTATTACACAGTGTTAAATCAAAATCTCGATTCCAGCAGGTAGAATAACAAAACTTGTTGTGTCGCATCGGGAAAGATTTCTTTTGAAGGGCAAATTTACTTGATTTCCAGTTTTTTCTATAGAAATTATTTTCCGGTGCTGCCACTGCCAGCAGGTTTGATTTCCAGGCTTTGAGATAGATAGATTTGGTTTTTCAGGTGTAAAATCAGTGTTGACTAATACCAGAGCAATAGGGGAACCGATGCTGCTTCGCTTGCTCTATTTGAGGGATGATGGCTGTTGAAAATGTCAGAGTGGGCGTGAATGTCAAATTAACATCCACTTGAGTGCCATGATTCAAATTTTCCCAAAACATGGCATTGTTTTAAAAAAAATAATAGTATCACTCTATCATTTCACTGGTTAAAATGTTATGTTTTTATTTGTGTTGGTTTTTGTTTTTTGTTTTTAATATAATCCAGAAAGCACGTTGCAAAAAAGTGTGCATTCCTACCTTTTGCCATGTTCTGGCACGACAACCAAAACCTGTTGTCTGTGTATTTTATTTGGCTTTTATGTGATAGATCAACACAGTTCCATAGTAGGACACTTCTATATGCAACAAAATGTGGAAAGGTCCACAGTGTGGATACTTGTGTATTTTTGAGTTATTTTTACAAATAGAAATCTAGAAAGTGTGGCATGCAATGCATTAAGGCCCCTTGAGTCAGTACTTACTAGAGTTACTGTCACTGTACTTTTTGAATGTCTTTTATCGCTCTCATCTTTGAACATCTTGAGACTGAAAATCGCCCATTCATTTGTGAAACCGGCTTACGCTCAGTCAGGTTGGCTGGATAGTGTCTGTGAATCTTCAACTCTTGCAACAATTTTTTATTAGATTTCTGGGACTGCCCTCAATTAACTCACTGCATGTGTTCATTAACTCTGTCCACTCTGCTGCTTTTGTTGAAGATAAGGATTCCCATAGCATTATGCTGCTACCACAGTATTTTCTCAGCTTAGTAAGAATTCATGTCTGCGGCGTTTCTTGGTCTCCATGATGTTGTTTGTTCACTAAAGTTGTCTAACAAACCTATGAATCCAGGGCAGCTCCAGTTCTGAAGACAACTGGTTGGTCTAGATATTTTTTAGAGGTATTTGATTAATGAAAAGTTTTTGGTTCATCACAGAAAATCTCAGTAGAATATTGACTTTTCTTATTATAAAGTAACAAAATGTGGACATGTCCACAGTGTGAATACTTGTATGCTGTATTTGGTTTAGCTAAAGGCTTCTGAGTGCAATAAGTCTTTGGTGGCAGTGATTTGTTGGTTTATATTGATTGATTGAGGTCGGCAATCTCCTTTAAGCCTGGATTTGTTAGGCATTGATTCTTTTTATGTGCTATTGATTATTGTGACTTTTAGTCAGGGGGAATATAACGACGGCCATTTGCAAAGCCACTTTTCATGTTATGCTTTAAAAACGTATTTTACTTCAGTTAATTGATGGTTCTGTCACAGAAAGAAACATGTTTGAATTGAGCCAATTACCCTAAAGAAACAGAACTGGATGCAGGTTGTTTGGTAATCGTTCTTCCAGTACTAAACCCAGTTTGTTCGTCTTGTTCCAGAATATGACGGCCAGTTAGCCCCAGCAGGACCATCCGAGTCAGGCATGGCATCGTCTTCCTACCTGGAGCCCAGCCTCAATCACTCGACAGCGGGCGGTTGCGGGGTAAAATCCCGGCCAGGAATGCCTGGAGCTCCCGGCACCAGTGGCTCTGCTGGGGGGCTGGAGCGACCTCCTGGCTCCATGGACCGGGTTCTCAAAATCTTCCACTACTTCGAGACAAACAGCGAACCAAGCACCTGGGCGAGTAACATCAGATATGGAGACGCTACGGATGTCCGGGTAAGAGGCGCACGCACTCCTTTCCAGACACACTCTCAGATGCTTCCCTCAGTCATTTCTGTTATTTAAATTGTTTTGACAGGGTGTTATCCAGAAGATAGCAGAGATCCACAAGTTGCGCTGCGTGTCGTCTCTGGGCCTCCGTTTGACCCATTTGCACTCTGACGCTCTGCACTGGTTACATCCAGATCTGGGCGTGTCTCACGTCAGAGAGAGATTTGAGAAACAGCATCCACAGGAAGAGTGGCGGTAAATTATTAAGTTTCCAGCGTCTCTCTGTTCATTCCCTCATCTCTCCTCTTGATTATCTGAATTCCCTTGATTATTAGGATAAAAGCCTACTCTTAATGACTGCTGATGATGTCCGGTCAAACAGTGCAAGTGAAACCAGTTTAGGTTATAGGCCTGTCATTATAACACATTATTTCCATAAACGACAATATTGTTATTTTAAGTCCATTTTCATGTAATGCATGAATGACGGCATAATAATGCAAGTTTGTCCTCTCAAACCAATAACTTTTGATTTTGTAAAGAAAACTTAACACTGGAACCAAGCGATATTTTAAATATCCAAAATAAAACACAACAACCGAAAACAATCGATAAACTGTTGTACACCTTGAAAACTTATTTTCACATATCGTCTCTGTCCAGCTTTGCCCTATTTGAGCTCCTTTACAAAGAATGGACAAAAACTTCAGTCTCCAGATGGACAAATCTGGTGGTGATGTACATGGAAAAATACTTAGAGTTGTGGTAAAAAGTGGCCCTACAAAGAAATCCAAAACGTCTCTAGTACAACTTCAGTGACTCCTGAGGTGCATGGAGAGGGTCGAAAATCTCAAGCCTCCAGCTGAAACGCGCAGGTCTACAAAGAAAGTACTCACTCAGGAATTCTGAATACACTCAAAATTAAACCAACAACAAAGAAAGGAAACCTTTCCCTTCATAGATTTGTACTAATTTGTTTGGTCAATCACATAGAATCTCCAGAAAATACATTAAAGTTTGTGCTTGGAATGTTGCCATTTATGCAATGCAGTGTTCATTGTTTACATGCAGTGGTTAGGGCTTTCTGTACAACAAAACACAACTGTACGCATTGCATATTTCTCATGTTTTATTAATTTCTACTCATTTATAGTCCAAATGTTCCTACCTGAGTGACACATGTCAAAATATTTCAGCCTGCATTCAAATATCTCAAGCTTTTAACCATCCTCAGTTGTTATTGTTAACACGGCTCCTTAAAATGCAGCCCTTTGTCCTTAGCTTGAAGTCATTAAAATTGAAATTAATTCATCGGGAGCTGGTTAGGTAAAGCAGTGTCTTCCAGTTGTTGCAGTCAACCTGCCTCAGAGGGCAGCAGCTTCAAGCCCACAGGAGCTTCTGCTGCTGCTGCCGCCGCCGAGCTATTGTTAGAACAGCAGCAGTTGCCCGGGGGATGGATGGACTGACTCCCTCACTCCTTCCTTGCTCTTTTGCTTCGTAATCTCATTCTTATTTGAGCAATTTTTTTTAATCCTCCTATTCATCCTCTTCCATTTTTTTTGGTTCTCTCACACACATTTTTTTTTTTTCCAAAGGATTCATTCATAATAGAACACAATGATTTATTCATTGTGTTTCTGGCCTTGATTTCCTTTCTTATCTAACTTCTGGCATGCAGCATCACAGCAGCTTGAAGCTTACTACTCTCCTGACCCACTTCTCCGTAATGTGTCGTTCTTGAGCAAATATCTCGCTCTAAACAACGGTGGCCCATGTGGACACTCCTGCGACACAGCTCCGGGCAAGCGTGACTGCAAGAGTCCCATTATGGTTCATGATATTACTCTTTTATCGGTTTTAGATGATTGATTTAGCAGCAAGTCACCGTGTATCTTCTCACAGTGGCACCAAATATAATGTACTGAGTGGAAAAGGCTTCGTCATTCGGCTGTAAGACGCCGTTTCACAACTTGTGCTGGCGAGCAGCCATGCTTTTGAAGCAAGACACAGAGTCTCCTCTCCTCCATTAGGACTGTCCCATCAAACCCTCTCGCTCTGTTCCTGCCATTTCCAGGTACGAGCTGCGGATACGGTACTTTCCTAAAGGTTATCTCAGCCATTTCTCTGAAGACAAACCCTCTCTCAACTACCTCTATCACCAGGTGAGAACACAGACACTGGAAACTTTATGGCTGTTTCCTTAAGTAAAAACGACCTAAACTTGACGTTTTTGCTGAATCCTATTTGACTATGACCACCTGAAACAATGTTTTCATTTTGTGCTTTTTTTTTTTTTTTTTTTTTTTTAGGGGAAAAGGGATTATATGCAAATTTTAACTGCCCAGGGGGAAAAAGATTTTGCACTG
>NW_015113802.1:238797-262083 GCF_001443285.1 Poecilia latipinna
TATCCCCCCCTAAAAAAATTTTTTTTTTTTTTGTTTTTTTTTTTTTTTTTTTTTTTTATAGGTGAAAAGTGATTATATGCAACATTTAGCTGACCAGGTGGATCAAGATGTTGCACTGAAACTAGGCTGTTTGGAAATAAGGTGAGAGAAATGTCAGTCGAATCATTTCACTCCACAGCATTTAGCAAAAGTATTTGCAACCACTGAATTTTCACATTTTGTCACGTTTCAACGACAGATAATTTGTTCGAACAGGCTGCTTGCATCATGAATATTTGTCTGGAATTATGTTTCCCCACTTAAAATAATGCAGATTAAAATGCCACCCACACCCTGCCAAATGATGCACAGCATTCACAATCACTATTATTTTCAGCATTATAGTCATTAATCCTACATTATAACATTCCTAGAGGTATCGTAGAGTGAAACAATTATGCGAAAAATAAATCTTAAACACAATAAACAGTTTTTTTTTTTTTTCTAGGACAGGCATTAATTAGTGTGACATGATGGGGGATAGTGAAAGCACATGTAGCCTTGGCAGCTTCTTGCGTCTGACCCAGGAGAAACAGAAAACGGCACCGGAAGAAAAAACCTGCATCTTTCAGCAGCGCGTCCAGCATATGCTTCCGCTAACAGGAGAATGCTGCCGACTGGCTCACTACCAACATCCTAAGCTTTCATATTTAGTTGAAAATTTGAAATTGAGGCATTCATTCACTGTTCATCTTTGAAACAGTTTGTATTCAGATGCGTTCTTATTTTGACGGATGATGCAAAAGCGTCGACTTTGCAGAACCAGCCTTCTGTGCACTACAGTTTCATGTAATGTTGGGAGTTTTTACCAATCTAGAGTAAAAACTTTGTTCTGTTGTTCTTTACACAATAGTGCAATCACATGTAAATTTTCAAATATTTCTACAGATTCTTAATCAGATTTAGGCTTGGACTTTGACTAGGACAGTTTAAAATAACACACATGTATTGATCTATGTCATTCTGTTGTATATGTTTTTGATCCACCTACCTGTCCCTAGTGAAGACAAATATTCCCACAGCATGATGCTGCCACCGCCATGTTTTACATTGTGTGTGTGTGTGTCAGGAGTGATTTGCTGTATTCGTTTTTCTCCATGTTGGCCAAAAAGTTAAACTTTTGCACTTGATACCCAATGTTTGCAGCATCCTCTAAAGTTTCTTGTGCTGAACATTACCAAGGATTTCTTGTGGCTTTCTTGAAACAGTGAGGTTGTTACTGGATTTAAATTACTCCCCTTCATGTATTAATCAATTGATTTCTGAGGACAGCTGATTGCACTGGATTAAATGTAACGGTATTTGATTAATGAAAAGAATTGATTTTGAAACGGATTAATCCTTTCCGTTTCCCTTCAGGATTATGCACTACTGTGTTGGTAGCAAAATGTGAAAACTCATACTTACGAAATGACGTTTTTAATAAAAATATCACTTTAATTTCTGTGTGTTTTCCCTGTGAATTATGCAGGAGGTTCTTCAGAGAGATGCCAGGAAATGCTCTTGATAAGAAATCAAACTATGAGCTACTAGAGTAAGATTTTTTTTTTTCTTGTTGATCACATGTCACTGAACTCAATTGTGTTATCCTTTACGATGTGTGTGATTGCAAAGGTGTAACTGTTTTTATTCATTCTAGGAAGGATGTGGGTTTGAGACGGTTCTTCCCTAAAAGTCTGCTGGACTCCCTAAAGGTGAGAATATGCTTAAAAACTGTTTACATTACATTTTATCAGTGGCTTAGTGTGTATCTGGAATTTCAGCTGGCAGGCTGTTTGGTTGACTGGCAGCAGAGCCGGCGTGATGACTGAAAGGATTTCTGCTTATCTGATTGTGTGGAATTAAGTTAAACCTGCTGTTGTCACTCACAGCCTGTGCTGTCAAACGTGTGTTGTTCTTCTGCTGGCTCTGAACCAACCTCCTTCCTGAAAGGCTTCACTCTCTCTGCTTCTCTTTCTTTTCTTCCCGCCATCTTCCCTCCATTAGGCCAAGACTCTTCGTAAGCAGATTCAGCAGACCTTCAAACAGTTTGCTAACCTCAACGATGAGCAGAGCATCCACAAGTTCTTTGAGATTATCACTCCCATCTACCCCTTTGACAAGGAGTGCTTCAAATGTGCTTTAGGGGTAAGGTTCCTGTTCTCCAGGCACATTATGGTGCCTTTTATCATTCAGAAGTATACAATATGGCTGTTTATGGTAAAAAAAACGTACATATTTTCCATAGTAAAGCAGCTTTCCTCACTTCCTGAAAGTTAAAATCTGGAAAGTATTGATACTTGACACTTAATATGTGTTTCCACCCTATATTAAGTCATAGAGAGGCAATTATAATTCTTGTAATTGCCTTGTTTTCCTCTCCTCCTTAGTCTAGTTGGGTAATATCAGTAGAGCTGGCAATAGGGCCAGAGGAAGGAATCAGCTACCTCACAGATAAGGGCTCAACTGTGAGTATGCACTCGGATCGATCTTTGTACAAATTTGATGTCTGTCATTTCTCTGATCTTGAACATTAATAAAGAGGATGCTTTTAATGGGAGGCCATAATTGTCATGGATTATGCTGCCATCTAGTGGTCTGTCTCCCTCTGCCAGATTTTGCTGGGTTTGAACGCTCCACACTTTTAGTCTCAAGTTTGAGAAATGCCTGTGATGCTGTTTCATGTGAGATTTTTCTGTTGTTTTACCTTTAAAAATTGGTTCATATCTGAACCGTGTGAAACACTGGTAAAACGGCAGAATTTCATTAGGGTCGTATGCCGATTTATAACTTTCTCTTCATTTTAGCAAGTCATTTACACCACTTTGATGCTGTCCATTTTAGATTTATCAGTGCATTGAGTTTCTGTCTTGGTCACTCAGATGCTCAGAGATCTGAGCTTTTTTTTGTTTCATTCCTGTCTTTGGAGGTGATATAGAAATCACTACAGATCCACTGAAAAGATCAACTTCTTTTGTGTTTCTCTTTATGTATTATGTCTCTCAACATAAAAAAAAAAAAATCTTGATATGGATCTTCTAATAGAGTGGTGGCGTTATCGCCTGTGCTTTGGATACAAAGGATCCAGTTTCAGCTGAACAGCTAAGAGCTTCCCTGCTTCCTAAGAGGCCTGATTATGATTGATTCTGACTTATCTTCTCTTTCACCTCTACTTTACTCATGCCACTTACTTACAATGCAGTACTGGGCTGGAAACTTGAGGCAAATACAAATACATATTAAGTGGACAGTGGTCTCAAGAGACTTTACTTGCACTTGTTTGAGTGAACCTAATGTTGATCAAGTGGGAGGGAAAGCTTTTAAGGAAATGTGATCTGTTGTGATAAGGGTTAACATCGGAGACCCTCTGCAGATTTATGTGCTTCGGTTTGGTTTATATATTTGGCAAAAGTTTGCTGATGCGTTTATGGCAGCATGAGTTGCACTGGTATGTTTAGGCTATAACTCCTCAGAGCAGCAGTCTGGTGTGTTACTTCTATCCTTGGGATCTTCACTTCATATATTTGACAAACTACCAGGGATAAAAACACCACAGAATCTTAGAAAAGTAGGAAACATTTTCCCCATCCAAATACCTGCCATGCATATTTTCTACAATTGTATTGCTCTTTATAATTAACCAGTGGATATTTAGGATTTTAATGCATCTCTCTTTCACTCCCTAGCCAACACACTTAGCTAATTTTAACCAAGTCCAGTCTATCCAATACTCTGCTTTGGAAGAAAAGGACAGGAAAGGGATGCTTCAGCTGAACGTCGCTGGAGCTCCAGAGGTACGTGTATACGCTCACTTTGATCCTTTTTTTTTTGTTTGTTTGTTTATCCAGTCCTTGAGGAGCTTCTTGCTTCAGTGCTTCTGCTGACTTTTTTTTTAACACCTCAAGTAAAATAACAAATCGTTGTTCTTTTTCCTTGCCACTTGGCAGCAATTTAGATTTTTTTTTTTCTTTTTTGAGTATCCAATGTGCTGCTCACCAGTAAGGCAAAAATAGCAGAGAATCGTCGATTTCATTTACCAGCCTGTTTCTCTGTGCATCTCAGTTTTAATATACAAACCAATATTAGATGATGTGCAAACAAAATTGTTCTGAAATAGAAAAAGACCTATTTATATTCAGCACACGTGCTATAATTTCTTTTCTTTTTTTTTAAAGGTTTTTTTTTTTTTTTAGCTCTAGTGGCCTTTATTTAAAAGTGTTATGACAGGAAAGTAGGGTAATCAGAGAAAGGGGAAGACATGCGGCAAAGGTCACCAGGCCAGGAATTGAACCTGTGGTGACCGCGTCGAGAACTAGGGCGGGTTATGCTTAACCCCTGCGCCACCACATCACCTCATGTGCTTTAATTTCAAAATAATTTGTACCATTCCAGAGTCCTGACCTGGCTGAGATCAACATTACAATCTAGCTGGCTGAACTAAACTTTTAGAAATACAACTTTGCTGCTCAATCAAAATATTTGAGTGTGTTTTTACTTATTTTTAATGATACCACAGCAAATGTGTTGAACCAAGAACAAAGTTGGGTAGAAAACCATAATAGAATCTGTTCCTGTAAAATGTTTGCCTTCCAGCTGACTTGCAATGCTATTTAACAGGTTTAGCATTGTTTTTTTCCCCTGATTTTTATCAACAAAGCGCTTATACTTAAAAATCACTAACCATTGAGAAGGTTCCTCTTGCACAAAGTTATAAAAATACTGATCGAATAGTATAAAAGTTTGCATTAGAAATTAAATAAGGATTTAATTTCGTGGGTTTCAGAGCGCCTGTTTGTGCTGCCGGATGCTGCATGTGTGCATCACTGCTGCAGTATTGGCACAGGGCTGTGTGCACACACTCTGATAGGGTACATTATTATCAGTGAAGCTCTCATTGTGTCACTGTGAAGCAGCTCCCTGTCCCGCTCTTACACTGATCCTTCTGTCTCCCTCGCCTGTGTTTGCAGCCCCTCACTGTCACGACAGCGTTGCTGAATACAGCAGAAAACATGGCCGACTTGATTGACGGTTACTGTCGTCTCGTCTCCTCGGTTACGCGCTCCTTCATTGTTAGAGTTCATAAAGGTATGTTGAGTAGCTACATAGTTTTGTATTTTGATGTACTACTGAGTTTTTTGGGGGGGTTTTTGTTTCGATGCTGCTGCGGTTCAAATAAAAGGAGGGGGCGAAAAAGTGTGTTGTTGTAAAACACAGAACCCTCCAGCAGATGTCATTTAATGCTGATGACCCGCCTGTTCTCGTCACTATGAATAATAACCAGCCTGTGCACCTTTTCTACAAGTAGCTGAGGCTTCATAGAAACAGCAGTCAAGTTTGGGCTCTCACTTTAGGTTGTTTCACTCTTGTTGATGTGCTTGTCTGTTCGTTGCAGAGGGAGACAGAGCTCTTCCTTCGATACCAAAGTGAGTAAGCTCTTGGTTGTAGAAATGCATGTCAATAAATCTTACAGAAAAAATAATTTATTGCTTAATCACACATATATAATTATTACACACAGAGTAATTCATACACTTATTTCTGTTCATTTCAACAATTCCGTCGTATGGCTCTTTTCATTACATAAAAGTAATTTTTTAATACATTAACTCTCATTTGGCTTCATAATTTTCTGATTCATAACCTAAATTGGACAACATTTCAATTGGCTTTTACCTGTTTGCAGCTGTTTACGTTCAATGCAGTATTTATTTTTTTTTAATATGAGAAAAATCTGTGCCGCAGAGTTTCAAATCATGAGAAGCGGATGGAGAAGCGGATGGATGGCGTACGCACCCGGGCTGTTTGCGTGTCAGGTAACGATGCCAGCCAGTCACACAGCTTCTCCTTAAATGTCATGAATGACCCAATGTGATCAGAGTTGTATGAGGGGCTCATAGATACGTGTGTAGAGCCAGATTCCTCCATAAAGCTTCATTTGTGTGTGCAGAGAAGAGTCCTTGTCTCACCAGATGTGTCTGTGGAGGGCTTTAGTCACTGCCACTCTCTCTGCTCTCTGTCTCTCTGCTGACCTCTGACTGACTCACATTTACAGTTTGAAGTGAAACCATCTTGAATTCTTTAGAAATGTATCAGTTAGTTGCGTGACTAATTATTTTTTTCATGTTGACTATAAAACTAACCCTTCTCTCTCTTTGCTCCTGTTTGTGGTTTTTTTGCTGCATGCGTCTTCTGCAGGTCACATTAGTGGCGATGGTAAACCTCACTCTTTGTATTTAACTTCTTTTATTTAGCAGCATAATAAATCTTGTTTTGATTTAGCGTGCTGGACGTTTGTGCAGTATCTTGGTCTCTGCCTGTGAATGTTTTTGTGACCCATGACTCAGTCTGTTTGCCTTCAGTGTGTTTCTGTGGAAAGGAAAAAAAAACAAAACTTTCCAACCCTCCCCTTTCCCCTTGGCCGTCTGTCTGTATGTTTCCCTCACTATTGTACTACTGTGACTCATTCTAAAGTGGGGATCTGGTCAGTAGTACATAAACGCGTATAAATGTGCATGTGCTTGGAGTTGGGTGTGGTGACAATCTGTTGATGTGGTTCTTTACCCTGAAGATGTTAAGTACTGATCCAACCTAGCTTAGTTCTGTGATTTTTGTCACCAACCGAGTGACTATGTTTGCTGGTTGTGGTTCCTGAATGGACTCTGCTTCTGCAGAAACAGACGACTACGCTGAGATCATCGATGAGGAGGACACCTACACCATGCCTTCAAGTAAGTAGGCCTTTCTCCTACATGTTGTTGATTAAGCTGATGTGTTTACCCAGTGAGGGGCTGTCCATCACTTCAAGGTTTTGGAAATTAATTAAGTATAGGTCTGTAGAGACTTGTGTGGAAAAAACCTCATTTTAATGGTATATAATGATTGATTTAATTTGAACACCTGTTAACTTTTGAGATTTTAGGTTGGACCTTTGGCATGTTCTGCCTTAAAGCCAGGAAAAACAGCATCCATATTTAAACTAAATCAATCATTTTGTCAACTCTTTAAGTCCTGACTTCATAAGTGAAAATGAAAAGTGTTTACTTAATTAATACAGACCTTAAAACGCTTCTGAATAATTCTGAATTGAAATCCGGCTTAATTTTTGAATGAAACTATATTTTACACATCGACTGCTGATTTAAGATTTAACACTAAGCCACTCATTCCACATTATAACGTCTGCTGTCTAGTTTTTTGTAATTCAAGTTTTAGTGCTGCAGTTAGCCATCTCTCAACACCACAAAGTAAAAAACAAACCAATAAAATCCACTGCCTTAACACTGAGATCAGCAGCTCTAGGGAGGAACGCAAACACCATTTGCACATAGACTTGGTGCCGAGTTCAGTGTTGTCTTTGTAGCTTAAATGCAACTTGTATTTGTGACTCTAACTGAAGACACTGCATGGCGTTTTGTAATGAGAAGGAGGTGAGAATGAAAATGGTGAAGAGTGTATTGGATTGATAACAGAATTACTTTAAATCCTCTTTGTCAGCACATCTGATAGAAAGTTTTCCCATATTCGAATGATGCTTAAAAGTCCCAAACAGAATTTTTTTCTCTGCACATGAATGTGCATGGATGGACCATGAGCTACTCTGCTCCACCTATTGTGACCTGGTTTTGTTTTCTATAGATTGTTTTCTCTGCTTTCCACATCAATGAGGAAAACCCTGGTGGTAGAAAAACATTTGTTTTCCCAGGGCCGTGAAGGAGGTTTGTGCAATTTTGAGAAAAAGTGTGAAACTCTTCTGCACAGCAATCCCAGAACAAATCTGTTGTCTGGTAATGCTGCAGTGATGGATTATGGAACTTTTGCTAACATTTTGAAGCACAGAATCGGCTTTTTTTTTTTGTAGTTGTTTAAATCGTAAACCTGCCTGGAAACAGAGACACGGTTACTTATTTTGACAGCTGAGTATAGGATGCCAGTGCTGCTGAAATGTGAGGGTGTTGCATTGACTTATTTAATGTCCCATAGGTACCGTGTTTAGTGTCTTTTTCATTTATTACTCTAATAGTTCACAACAAAAATTGCTCAGATATTGACTGCTGTGCATTTTTGGCAGGGATGTCTTGTTATTATAACATTATTTATTTTTCAGTGATGATAATTGCTTCCACAGATAACTTTTCAAAAACATCAATTGCCTGTTGTCCTACTCATTAAATCTGTTTTTATAGATTGGTTTGTATACAAGAGTATATACTCATTAAAAACAGCTTCTTAATTACTACACAGTGTCTGAGTTATAGTCAACATTTTCGGAAAACCGTTGTCCATCCTGCTGCTTTCTTCTCCGTGTTCAGACAGTGTTCATACTTTTAGTGAGATAAGGCAGTGATGTGAGCTTGCTGTGGCTGCTGTGTGCTGCCTGACCTCTGGGTTTAGATTTATTCATGCCTATGCAATGCTTGATGGACAACATTGAGAGGCAGAGAAGATGGGTGAGTGAACTTTAATGTGTGATGTGAGAGGAAGTTGCTGACATTTAAAGTGAAAATATTCAGCAATTTCTTTTTATATAAACTTGCCCATGTAACCTGCCATAAAATGTTGTCTGGATATTGTAGACATATTCATGCAACAACCAAAACATGGCCTTCTTTTTTTAAATACGCCTCCAGTACGTTTCTGTTAAGCCAGGATGGATCAGTAGTGTTTTTTTGTTTTTGTTTTTAGAAATTCTTGAGATTTTCATTCAGCAAAACTTTTATAGATATATATTTTTTTGAACAGGTTAATTTTATTTTCTGAACCAGAGTAATCTGTTACATTCAGGCCCCTGCCTAATTTATGTCACTGTCTTATTGATCTAAATAACAAAGTCTCTTATACCTAACCCGTTTTCCCAGAATACTATGGACTAGATCAAGGTAATGATTGGAACACACCATGTTGATGACTCTTTCATTTGGTGGTTGTTGTGACCCTCTTTTGTTTGCTTGCACCAGTAAAATAAAACCTGTGATATTTTCCTATAGCTGTACTTTACTTCCCCCCTTGTGTTGATGTGTGGTTGTGCTATCAGTTCTGGCTGAGCTGGTGAAAGCTTCAGAACTTGGATCCAGTTGTTTGCCTTGTTTGCATTTCATTGGTTTAAAAAAAAAACAAAAAAAAAACACAGTATCATTAAAAAAGCCAAAGGTAACTTAATGTGATAAAATGTTTGCACTCCTGTAGAACATAAAAGTCGAATAATTTGATCATGGAAGGTTATTTGGGGTGTTTCCTTTTGGAAAGTTTATGAAGCAAAAAGTTTAGGTGAATTCACGTATTTACACATTTCAGAATGTGACACATGGACCACTAACACAGATAATGGTACCATTTTAGTGCCTTAAAATAAACAGTTTTACTAATGTGCAGTAAATGCAACTTCCACGTTTAGCACATCATCATTCCAGGCTTTTTACTGCCTGAATCTGCTTTTTCTAAAAGTCCCATTTAAACTGTAGTAATTATCATAAAAGAAGAGATTTCTGTAACTGGACATTTGTAGCTTCATGTAATATTCATGTGATGATAACGTGGACAAAGTCGGGTCGGGCAGAGCCAACCACCAGCATTTAACAGCCTGAGTTTCACATTGAGTCCTCTTTTCCTACAATACAAGAGATTGACTGACCAAACAAGGATACACATTTATACACAAATGAGCCTGATAAGTTTATTTCTTGCCAGCAATGATTTATTAATTTATTACACATCCCACCTGACTTTTTCCATTCTATTTAAATCAGCATAAAATGTTATGTTTATATTTTCCACGTCGGTCAGAGGTTTACATATGCAATGTTCTTGGGCATGAATGGCATTCCATTTGTGATTTCAACTCATTTAAAATACAGCGTGCAACTTTTAATGAATTTGAAAAACAGGAAATGAACCCACAATTTTGAATTTATCACAGCATTTTACAAGACAGATTTATTTACAAAAACAGTCAAATTCAACTCGGTCATACAGACAGATTGAGTTAAATCCAGAGTTCAAGTTCAGTTTATTATGTCAATTGATACAAAAGTGACCTATCAAAGAAAGCCAAGGCAGTTTAATTGAGTAATTTACATTGCAACAACGTCTCCTGATCATGCATGAGGCAGAAGTAGAAAGGAAACTCTCGGGAGGATCCTGATGGTGTGAGCAGCGAAACTTTCCCAACAGACTGAGGATTTTTATCTGAATTGCTATCAGAGAGTTTTGATACCTGTCCAAATTTCAAACAGTCAAGCTTTAAAATAAGGAGATAGTCTGCCCTCTTTATTATTTCACTCAATTTGTTAAATGCATCAGTGCCGCTGGCAGGAAAACAAACCTTTAGCACCTCCATGCTTACGTGGCTCAGTGTTCTTGGGTGCAAAAACCTCAATTTAGCTCCACCAGAGATTAGTTTCCCCCTGTAAGCAGCAGTAAATTTTTGTCGTGCTTAATGTTGATGAGTCCTCTGTGGAAACAGACCAGTACAAGCAGATTACTAAAAGGCCAAATGAATGACATTCATGCCACGAGTGTATAAAAACCTCTGAGCAGCGCCATACGTTGAGTTTTATTGGCTGTTAGTCATCTGTGTTATGTGGCATGAGTCGCTGTGTTTTGCCGATGCTGCTGTTGCATGTTGCTCAGAAGAAGCTGTGCTGAGTGCGATAAAAGCCAAGCTTGTCAGAGTAAAAGATCAAAAATTGAAAATATGACGACCGTGGTCCACAGATGGCGTCATTTATTTGTTTATGCTTTCGTTTCAAATTGAACCGAGTTAAACATACTGCTTAAATTTGTATGACAGTATATAGTGCTTAGATGTAGATACTTTTTCCTTTAACTTGCAGCATGAACGTAAACGCACGGTAAAGTACTCTAATAAGCTTGGAAAGTGAACGCTCTGTAAATGAAGATCAATGTGTGAGAGGGTAGTAAATAAAAAATGTTCTTGTGTTTCTGTATTGTTTTTGGTGTGCAAACCTATGTGTGCGTTGTCTGTGTGTAGCGCGGGACTACGAGATTCAGCGGGATTGCATTGAGTTGGGGCGCTGCATCGGTGAGGGTCAGTTTGGAGATGTCCACCAAGGAGTCTACATCAGCCAGGTGCGTATCCTCCATCTTATGTTAATTGCACCTTCTGTTCCTATTTCAAATAAAAGAAGGGGGATCTGGGGGGAGAGATACACTGTTCTGTTATCTGTTTAATTGCTGCATTTAGTGTTTTTCTAGCACATTTGTTTCATATTATCCCTGACAGTACCCAAGCTCAAATTGCAAAATAAGTTTTTTTGTGAAACTGTTTTGTTTTACAGTAAAGCCGAGTCACAGGGGCACAGTTTGGATGGTTTTCTGCTTCATAGGAATGAAAGAAATTCTAAAACAATTGTAATAATACTAGTAATATTGGTGTGATACTATGTCAGTGTTGTTTGGTTGATGATATTTTAAAGTCTAGGTCGGATCAGTATAATAGAAAAGTTTGACGTAACCTTTAAAATAAATTTCCTACTTACTTATGTCACGTGCCAAGTATAAAACTACGTATTTTTCCAGTTTTCTTGTAAATTTAAGCATTTGTATCTGATTGCCTCTACTGTATTACTGCAACATATGGTTTTTCTACGCTGTACTTCTCACAGGAGAACCCAGCTCTGTCTGTGGCGGTGAAGACGTGCAAGAATTCGACGTCAGACAGCGTCAGGGAAAAATTTCTGCAGGAAGCCTGTAAGATCCTTGCATATATATATATATATATATATATATATAAAATTTTTAGCAGTAAGTTCTTGCAGACGAAGGGCAGTAAATGTTTATTGGAATATCTGTGGACGTTTTCTATGCAGTGACCATGCGTCAGTTTGACCATCCTCACATAGTGAAGCTGATGGGAGTCATTACAGAGAATCCGGTGTGGATCATCATGGAGCTCTGCACACTTGGGGAGGTAATGATTAAAAGCCAGACCTGCATTAATGATTCAACAATTTGTGTTTCTTGTCTTTCTCCTTGTTTAATTTTTCATTACTGCTGTGCTGCACATGTGGAGGGGCTGCGACGGCGCATTTATAAATCTGAAAACAATCCGATCGTTGGAATCAAACGATCAGTTTTTTTTTTTTATGTGGTCTAATGAACTTCTACGGAGTTAAATCATGTGGAAATCAAAAATGATTCTGAATGTTTTCAGGATCTATTGATTACAATGAAGCATCCTGATTACTGTTAACAGGTAAATCTGTTGCACCATTCCAGTATGAATTATTCAGTAGATGAATGGGGGGTAATTGTAACATCATGGCCTTTACTGAAAGGCCAAGATGTTTACTAAAAGCTCTGTAAATAATGCAAACAGAGATTAAGTGACTAAGTGGGTGAGAAAAATCTATACACCACTGCTAAAAAGGCTTAAACAGATTTTTGTGATGAAAGAAAAAGGACCATAATCAATTTCCTTTTAAATTTGACAAGAAATCTATTAGAGGCAAAAAGTGCAGAACTTCTTTTTAATTTTACACGCCCCGACAGATTTTCACATCACAAAAACTTAGTATTTTAACAGGGAGTGTACACTACTGAGAGCCAGGCATTCTGCTGTTGGTTTCTTATTTTCTGTCCCATAATTATTTTGTCTCTTTTCTCCTATTTGTGGTTTAAACTTCTGCTTTTATACTTTGTGATTGTTTTTTCTCCCTCTGTTTTCCATAGTTGCGGTCGTTTCTCCAGGTTAGGAAGTACAGTCTAGACCTGGCCACTCTCATCTTGTACTCTTATCAGCTCAGCACAGCACTGGCGTACCTGGAGAGCAAACGCTTCGTACACAGGTACAAACGAGATTATCATCAAGCAGCACAACCAACCATAACATAGCAGGAGTCTTGTACAAAAGGCAATTTACAAGAGATACTGTCCCTATTTTAGTGCTATTTACTAGAACACAGATACATCTTTGTGTGACTAAAAACCTTCTGAAAAATATGTGAGTATCTTGTTTTTTGATCTCCAGGGACATTGCAGCGCGAAATGTGTTGGTCTCCACCGTCGACTGTGTAAAGCTGGGGGACTTCGGCCTTTCCAGATACATGGAGGACAGCTCTTATTATAAAGGTATCTGAATTCAGCAGAGGCACTTTACTGACTACTCTGTAGTTATTTTATAAGAGTTTAAAGAACCAAACTGAAACCTAAAGTAAATGCTTCCTTTTATTCCCCTTTTGCAGCATCTAAAGGTAAATTGCCCATTAAATGGATGGCTCCAGAATCCATCAACTTCAGACGGTTCACTACAGCCAGCGATGTCTGGATGTTTGGTACGCTTAAAAGCCGCAGTCTCCTTTTTCCTCGTCGCGGTTCGTTTCTGTGAAGCTGCAGGCGTTTACAGCCAACGTGTCCGTTTCACTCCACAGGCGTCTGCATGTGGGAGATCCTGATGTACGGCATCAAGCCTTTCCAGGGCGTGAAGAACAACGACGTCATCGGCAGGATAGAGAACGGCGAGCGCCTGGCCATGCCCCCTCAGTGCCCCCCGACCCTGTACAGCCTGATGACAAAGTGTTGGTCGTACGATCCCAGCAAGAGGCCACGATTCAATGAACTTAAAACACAACTCAGGTACTGCAGTCAATTGGATTATTTTGCGGTTTTCATGTTGATTATGCCAGTGTGTGTGTGTGTGTGTGTGTGTGTGTGTGAGCGTTGTTTAGGGAAATGTAAGATTTTTAATTTCAATGAAGAAACGTTCGCTTGCAAGTGTTGTGGAAATTGCATTCAGTGCTATTCTTACAGTTTAGTTATTTTTACATCTATTTTGAAATTTCAGATTAAAGACTTGTCGGGAGATTTCCTCCTGATATTCTTTATAGTTTGACAAATTTTTTTCCCTCCCTCTAAAACAGAAACTCCACCAGAAAAGCTGCTGATCAAAGAAACGCAATAAATGTTAACCAAATGAAAGCACTTGACTTTTTCCTAACAGCAGGTGTCACTCTCTGTGTGATTTCAGTGAAACAAGGAGAGAGGAGAGAAACTGAACATCCAACTATATTTCTTGTATATTTTCATTTGACTGGTTTTGCATTTCTGAGTAAATTACAGCTGTGCCCAACATTTCTGCATTGCTGGAATTCAACGCATTAGTGATCATAAATAGTCCCAGGATATAAATGATTCTGGACATAGTTTACGAGGAGCAGCTTTTTCTCTACACGGAAAAAATTACTAGAAATTGTTGTCTTACTTAATGAAGTTAAAAATGTCCATTAGTCTCTCCAGCTGTGACAAAGTGCTGATGAATAACATTGTTGTGCTCCTGAAGAAGCACTTGTTCAGAAAACGTGACACTTTCTTGGTTTCTTTCCCAGATTAATCCACATAAAAAATAATCTCCCTGGCCTAAAAGCAGATGGGGGATTTTTACTCAGGTGGTGACTGACAATGTTGACTGTACTAGTCCTGCGTTTTGATCCCGAGGATCTTCTTATTCACCGAGCAGACATAAACAAACTGTATTGAACCTACTGTTTGGTCTAATGATATTTTCGTAGCCATAGTAACAGAGCTTTATTGATGACAGAGATAAGTTTATTCCTGAAACTTGGATCATGCTTTACGTTCTTAGCCGATGACGCATCAGTGCTTTGTGACGAGATTCACCTGGAAAGAGGAGTTCTCTGTCAGCACAGCAAAGCCTCTGCGTGTTGTGATCAGATAAGACCGAGCAGGTTTCAGGTTGCTGAGGTGGTGCAGAGGTTAAGCACATCCCACATATGGAGGACTTAGTCCTCGACGTGGCCGTCGCAGGTTCGGTTCCTGGCCTGGTGTCCTTTGCCACATGTCTTCCCTCTCTCTCTCTTTACCTACGTTCCTGTCTTAGCATTTTTAAATAAAGGTCACTAGAGCCAAAAAAAAACCTTTAAAAAAATGTTACAGAAGGCTTATTTTTAATCATGATATAACAACCTAAGTGCTGAACCGTTCTCTACTGTTCTAAGAATGCAGCAAACCCTTAAAAAGTCGCATTTACCTTCTAGATATTAAGAGAATAAAGTACTTGCCTAAAATTAGCAACGTTATGCTCCAACTGAGGTGCGATTAGGAATTTGCCCATGTCAAATCCTAATCCTATATTCTACATTAAAGTTATGAAATCAGTGTGTCGTGCTAGATGAGCTTGAGTACACACTAGCTTCAAAGTGCCATGAAATTAACAATTAGGCCTGTATCATATGGTCCATATTAGGATTGTAATGGTGTTCCACTTAGCTAACTCTCTACCAGCAATTACATTTTCTTTTTTTGGGGGGTTATTTTGACAGCGATAGACATTTTATCCCACTTGGCGTATCTTCAGCCGTAATGCACATTGAACACAAAGTTAACTCTGCTGAGAGAATATTTATATTTCTAAATGTCACATACATGTTTTTGCTTTTGTTCTTTTAGGACATACTAGACTTGACATGTACAGCTGCAGGCTTTAAAGAAGTCGGCTAACTCTGACAAGTTTACTCTCTGTAATGATCTTAATCATTGATCATTTTGCTCATAGCTTGTGTCATTGCTCTTCCGGTTAATCAGGCACAAAAGATTTATAAAAAAATAAAAAATAAAAAAAGGGTTTTCTTCTGCTTCCTAAATTTTGTGCTTCCAAATTTTAATGTGTTGTGTTTCAGCTGCTCTCTTTGGCAGCAGCCAATACAATGTATTTCCCTTGTCAATGTCATTGTAATGGGTGAAAAACTCGCATTTATTAGAAACATAATGTTTCACATTAGCTCAATAAAAAATAATGCACATTCTAAATAAGATGGGGCACAATCTATATTCATTTTGCAAACTGATATAATTTTTCAAATTATATTGATAACTGTGAAAATCAGCTTGCTGGTTAGCATAAAAATCAAAGCCATTCAGTACTGTTTAAAAAGTGTTAGTCATTTTAAAATGCTGTATGTAGGTAGTAATTTGAGACATTTGTGACCTCACATTTTAAACTAAAAATAACAATTACTCATGTTTTCTCTGTACTCTGGAAGAGGTTTGAGATGAAGTCCAGTTAGGGTGGAGCTTTCCCCAACCACCATTAGTCACCAAGTCAAAATCACTAACGCGTCAAAACACTTGTAGTTTTTTTGGAAGTTACGTTTCATCTCTCAGTCCAAGGAAAAAAAACAAAAAACAAGGAAATGTCTGAGGAGAAGAACTCAAAGTGTAAGAGGTTTTTTCATATTCTAACTTTGTTCTACCTTTTATTGGACCAAATTCAACATTTCTCCCAGTAAAACATTTCAAATAAATGTAAAGTTTTAATAGCTAAAAAAAATGTTTTCTTAATCACTGAAGAGGAATATTACGAAAAGGTTTCGAAGGTGCCTATTTTCTGCAGCCACATAATTTCCTGCATTTTTGAACATTATCTGGCAAAACAGATGTCCGTCATTTAATCTCCATGCGAGTGAAGCCCTCTCAATAGAAAACACAGTATTCAGAAACGAGATAGACGACATATTTTGCTTTTCACTGTCTGTTAAAAGTAGATTTTTAAAAAAGAGATGAGCTGTACAGCTCCATCTTTCGACACGCAGTCTCTTCTGCTTGCCATCTGCTTCTCTTTCTTATTAGCAACAGGCCTTCACTTTATGAAAATCGTTTTAGTGCTATAACATAAGCCATATGTCTGGTTTTTCATTTTCTGCCAGACTAAGGACAAATTGTGGATGAGGTTTTTTCATCCGGGTGGTAAGTGGACAAAATGAAGCTTTGACTGAAAAACATCTTGACCCGGCCACACAGTTGTGAGTGATTTTGTGGTTTGGAAAGAGAATCAATATTGATCACGTTTATTGTGGCCGCTGGCAGCGACTCTGAGAATATTGTACATGTGAAGCGTTTGGGTTACCTCTGGTCTGCCGGGTTTTTCTATCATAATATCAGTTGTAGGCCTTGCTAACCGAATATGCAGCTCTCAGCGAATACCACAAGAAAAAGGGGTGTTTTCACAGGTGGCAGCTGCCAGGAGTTACAACTTACCAGCGAGAATAAATGAAGGTAAAATCCAGATGGATTAATGTAGTCCTCTACTATGAGAGCCAAAGCCAGACCACAGAGGCTCCCAATGCTGGAGTATCATTATCCGAGTTGAAACTGATAAATTATACTTTGAAACTGCTTTCTTAAAGGGTGTCTGTAATTTTATTTCATGGTGATCAAATCAGATCACTTCGCAGTAGCAGTGCGTTATCTGGTGTTAGATTGTGAAGGGTTAAAGTGTGTTAACGACCTTACAAGGCAGATAGATAGGAACACTCTGTCTATGCCTGACAGTTTTATTTTTCTGATTTTCCTTTAGCTTTATAATCCGACTTTTGAGTTCCAAGAGTTCAGTTTACTTGAGTGGTGATTCTTTTACATTTTAAATAAAGAAAAAACCTTTTTGAGTTTGCTTCAAAGAGAGAAAGGTATTTTTATTAACTTGAATGAAGATTGTCAAGTTAAATTCTTCAGTAGTCTCTTGCACAGGCATGATTTCTCTTTGAGAGCTGTTTGTTTTCCTGAGTAAATTGACTGCAATTGTTTACTGTAAAAAAAAACAACAAAAAAATCTTTTTGTCTTCTTTTCAGACATCACCATTTATTTTTTTTTATTCATTAAATATAATGGTTCACATAATACCTTTTGTTCTTGTACTGCACTTCATAGCAATACACCAATATATATATATATATATATATATATATATATATTTATTTTTTTTTTTTTTTTTTTTTTACATCTACATAAAGCCGGTCTTGAAGTGAATCTCAATGTAAGCAAAGTGAGTTGAAGAGCTACATTTTTATGACATCTTGAACCATTTGCAGAAAAACTTAAACCTGAGCAGTCAGGTCATCCCATCCTGCATCAACAAACGGACCTGGAGTCGTGTTATTCCAGGTGCTTGTGTGTTGTGGATCAGCGTGGGTGGGGTCGTTGGGGGGTTTGCTTGGTTGTGTGTGTTGAAGTTGCCATATGCTGCTGATGGTATCGTCATCATACATGTTTGTGTGGATTACAAGGTGAAGGAAAAGAGGCTGGCCTCTTGAATTTTGCGATTAAAAAAAAAAAAAGTTCAACCTATGAGAAATTAACTGCATAAACATATTTGTCAAACACAGAAAATACTGTCCCGTTAACTTGTTAAAAACATGTCTTTTATGGGAAATCCCACTGTTTTAAGTTTAAAAATTTAACTAAAAAAGTGACCCGGCGTCTAACAGTCAAAATGTATTATTCTAGATGATACATTTCTAAAAACCTCCGCATTTGAACAGTGTTGTTTTCAGAGTAAACAGAAGTTTTAACCTCTTAGAATAAACTCTCAATACCAATTTTTATAATGGGTGAAGTAGTAAAAACACTAAATCTGCTCTTCTGTCCGTGTGTTGTTCTTCAGGTTAAATTATGGGTAAAGATTGCGATCATTTCACTGCCTTGTGCTCTCATTTAGTTGTACGAAAGAGCGATTGTGTTGTGATGGAAGAAAAGGCCGTATATAGGAGATTGACTCGGACAGGTGGCACAGCACACAAATACTCCACAGGAGACAAAAGGACAGGAGGGCGGTGATGTTACCAGAAATATCTCTTGCCCTCAGGGTGGGCTGGTATCGGCAGTCTGTATCAATGGTCACTTCAGCTTGAGTTGACAACAGAACGTCTTTCTCTTGTGGAACCGACGGCGCCTCTAAGTCAGCGTCTTTGACGGTTTGGTGCTGCTTTCGCCTCCGTTTCCTCTGGAAAACTGTAAATTTCTGTGTGGTATCTTTTGGCTTCTTCATGTGAGCTGAAATAGCTGCGTGAGAAGGCGTGGGATGTTGCCTAATTTTAAGTGAGTCAGTGAGTTCTTGAGCAATTTTACTGACAGAGTTTACGTAGCGGTTTTACTTATACTGGAAGCAATTGTGTCAGAATTAAAACTGGGTGGTGAAGTATTATAGCTATAGGAATTTAAATAGTCGCCGGATCACTGCGGAGGTCCTGGGAGCGCTGCAAGGTAAATACACAAATTTAGCTTTTATTTTTGAAACGTTTTCAATTGAAAACTTAAACCGTTTTACTTCCGATGGTATATATATTATTGGCGTATGATCTCATTTTTACTTATTAAATAAGAGATGTCAACAAAAATGGGTTTTCTAGCTTAAAAAAAGTTAGGACACTGTTCATTAGGAGCCAGTAGTATTTGCTTCTCGTAGAAATCTACTACATCTGTCTGAGGAAAGTTTGCCCAAATCTTCACATTTAGCTTTGAAATGTTTGAAAGAGCTCTTAAATAAAATTACTTGTTTTAACTCTTCACTACCTCAATAAGTTCTAGACCTGGTCTTTGGCTTGGACTTTCCCTTCTCATGCAGTCTTTGGTGGATTTACTGGTGTGTTTAGGTCATTGTCATGTTGAAGGGTTCAATTCTGCTTCCACTTTAATGTTTTTTTTTTCCAGGATGGTCTCGCATTTCCCCTTTACCATTCTCTAAAACCTGATAATATTCACAGGGGATTTAATGAACGTGGGTTGAACACGTCTTGCTGCTGCTTCCCCAAACCATGACACTTCCACCTCCTTGCTTTAGAGTTGGTATGAAGTTTCTTTCCTAGAACTGGATAATGATGAATTGACTTGTTAGAAAGCGAAACTTGTACATTTTCTTTCTGATTGTTCAAACAATTTACTTCATATCAGCAATAACATATTGCTGATCCCATGATGACATTTTAGGGTTTTTGGAGACTTCGTGTAGCACCTTGCTGTCTGCTTTCAGGGTGATCTTACTTGGAAGTTATTCTGAGCTAATTATGAAAATATCGCATTTTCTAAAAGAGCTAACTAAACAAATGCTAAATGGACAAATGCTTAATTTAATTTTTATTTAATTTTCTCTTTTCTAATGTTTTAAATTTTACAGAGCATTATAAGAAAAAAAATTCAGAAATGGAAACATTTAATAGAATTTATTTTACTGTAAACCTTTACTGTATGTATTTATATATACATAGATTTCTTTAAGGACCAACAACTTAAAAGCAGTATGAAAATGAGTGGGCATGTTTTCTGCAGTGACATTTACGCTGCTTCACATTTGTTAATATATCTGTTTTAAGTTGATGGAATGTGTTTATTAAAAACTTTCTTATTTTTACTATATTTTCTCTTAGCACGATATTGGAGGAGGAGAAGCTCCAGCAGAAAGAGAGGAACAGGATGGAGATGAGGCGGCAGGTCACCGTTTCCTGGGACTCAGGAGGGCCGGATGAAGCTCCACCCAAAGTAAGATGGCGATACACGTGTGTGTGTGTGTGTGTGTGTGTGTGTGTGTGTGTGTGTGTGTGTGTGTGTGTGTGTGTGTGTGTGTGTGTGTGTGTGTGTGTGTGAGACGGTCTTGGTTTCAAAACCAAGTTTTCACTTTTAAAGTTATTTCTCTTAGTGATGTCTTGTTTTTTTCAGTGTGTGATTCCTTGTTAAAATTTGCTTAGTTTTCTTCAAGGAGACATTTCAAGGTTCGGTTTTTAATAGATTAGTCAAATGTAACGGTCTTCAGTTACAATCAATATATTTTTTTAACTCTACCATGATCCCTCATTGCTCCGCCTTACATTTTGTTTCTCCAGCTTCTTCCCCCTGACTCATTACTATGATTCATGTGCTGCCAGCATCTCTTAACTTCTTCTTTGGGTTACATCAGAAGCCAACATGTTTTTTTATAACTCATTCAGCAGACTGAGAGAAGTGATTTCCAGGGTTTGGGTCATTTATAGACATGGTTCATGTTTAGCCTTATTGCAACACATTCATGTTCTTGGGAATAAAGGGTGTATATTACATTCAGGAACATGGTTGTCTGTGGTTCGATCCTCTCCGTCTCCTCCACCGGCACACCTCTGCTTTTCATGGCTCCATTTCTTTCCCTCCTCCTCCTCTACCTTTGTCTCTCTGTTTGCAGCCCGTCCGCCGTCCATCCCTTCAGCCCACCTTCAGCCTGGATTGTATTTCTGCTCCTCCTCTTCATCACTGCCAAAAAAACCAGCGCTTTGCCTCTCAGCTTTCTCTCCGCACTGGAAACGCTCATCCATCATCTCCCTCCTCTTCCTCCCACTCACCCGCTCCACCTCTCTCCTCGCTACCTCTGAATTTTCCCCCTCGTCTTTTCTCTACCAGTTCTGAGCCTAACTCGCCTTTACTACAAAGAGCACCTCTTTATAAAAGGTCTTTATCTGAGGAAACATCTAAGTTAAACTCTGATTTGACATTTTCTCCTTTGTGGTTTCCCCCAACCCACACTGGGACCCCCATCACAACCAACGCCCCAGCCAACAGCAGCCATTCCTTTCCTTGGCATTTCTCTCCACTCCTTCCCCAACCCAGTCCAAACTTTGACTCGCTGCGCTGCAGTTGGTCAAATTCTTGTCCTTATAAGCAGTCACCGCCTGGCTTTCCCAGCTTTCACCCCGACACCCAGACTAATCCTTACACCATTGACCTTCTGACCCAGCATGCTGCAGTGCAGTCAGGTTGGAGCGCCCCGCTTTTCCCTCCCCACACTGACGATGTCCTTTCAGTGTCCTGTAATCTGTCCTCGGCCAGCCTTCGCTCACCCAGTCCAATGTCAGCCTCCCACATGCTGCTAGCTCCTCCATCTTCTGAAGGAGCCGTGTCCAGACCCTTTCAGGCAGGTGGTGTGCGGTTCAGGTGCACTAATGTGTTTTCTTAACAACTAAACCAATCTCAAAACATTGCAGCTTTTCTCTGTTTTTGAGCCTGTAAAAATATCCAGTTGGCACATCTGCAGAAGAAGTCAATATACATAATGTATTGTGCTTTAACATTTATTTATTTAATCAGTTTTCTATTTGTGTCAATTAAAATTTTAGCAATTCAACACTTGCTTTGTAACAACCATTGATGTGGTAAGAGCAAAGATTTGATAATTACAAAATGATAATTAACTATGATCAAAAAAACAAAAACTTAAAATTATCTACTATTTGGACTGGTTAGTTTCTAGGTAAATATAGAAAATATAAAGCAAAACATCTGACAAGGAACAAATGAGAAGCTCTGTATTTTTTTTTTATCTTAAATTTAACTCCACAATTTTTTTTTAAATGGACACTACTGCTTTGTTGTTGCTTTTTTTTTGTTAATTTCTTTTTTTTCTTCTAATTGTTTCATGCCTATTAATTCCAGGCTCAAAATAGAAAAGTTGTATGTTTTTGCTCATTGCTTCATTACCATTAAAATTTGCACTCCGTCTGGTTTTGTTTATCCCTGCTAGCTTCTTTTATCCATCAGGCTGTTAAGATGCTGTCCACTGTGACTCGTATTTATATCTGTGTCGGATACTTCTCTGGATTGTTAGGGCCTATTTCTGGTTTGCTGAGGGTCATTGTTGTAGTAAACCTTAAATTGACTGGGCTTAATGTAAGACCCATGAAACGTCCAAACAGAATACAGTTTAAACTGTTTAAAAGTGATGGAGAAGTGATTTTGTTTGCTAATTTAAAACGCACCACTAACTCCAAAGTTATGGATGATTCAGTGATGTTCTGGATTGAATATTGAATTATTTTTTCTTTACGGCATCAGATGTTGTGCTAAACTTTCAGACAATTCAAAGTGTTTTGCGCTTTTACATGATTCATTTTAGAGGCTGTAAAAGGTCCATGCTTCACGTCAAGATGATTACTTTGTAGCGCATGTTTTCCTAAGTGGACAAAAGGAGGGGAAGTACTTCAGGCCTCTGCTTGGTTTTCACGCTGAAGCAGTCCCGATGTTCTCCAGCTCGAATCAGCCAGGAGTCATTCTTCTTTTAGAGCTCCTAATGCATGTTTGCCTCTCTCTCTCTGTTGCCCTTGGCGGTGATGGATGTGTCTGTGTTGAAGTGGAGTCGTTTCCCCGAGGGATGCATGAAGTAAAAGGAAACCTTAATTACACTGTGCTTCGCAGCATTCCTTAAAGATTCTTAAATAGTTATGTAACTATGTGCCTGTTTTAGGGCATGTTTGGTGCAATGATGGGTTCATAAAACGCAGGAATCCATCTTACTATTCTTTAAGAGTGTTCTGCCTGTAAATTGCAGCATTTTGTGGAGCCCGAGAGACAAATTTATGCAATTTTTTATGCTGTGTTAATCACGGTTTGTGTTCCGCATTTTTGTCTAACATTTTCCCTTTTTTTTTTTTTTTTTTTTTTTTTTTTTTTTTTTTTTTGTTTTTTTTAAAAAAATTTAAAAACCCAACCAATTTTTTTTTTTAAGG
>NW_015113802.1:265222-273034 GCF_001443285.1 Poecilia latipinna
TTTTATTTTTTTTTTTTTTTTTAAAACGGGTTTTTTTTCCCCTTTTTTTTTTAAATTTTTCCCTTTTTTTTTTTTTTTTTTTTTTTTTTTTTTTTGTTGTTGTTGTAAACAAACTTGAAATACCCAGACAGATTTGTTTTACAGGGTCATCAGTTGACATACGACTAAAGATTCTTGCTGGTTGTAAAGGAAACAGCAGCATCTGGAACATGAGCAGTTCAAAATGGTGGCTCTTGGCTCAGTTTTTCAGTTTTGTGGCACAGCTTGGTCAATCCTAGCGCTTATTTTGACTGGCTCTTGATTCTCCTTTTTGTTTTGTTTTCATGCTTCTGTGAAATCAGTCTGATACAGGTTCAGACTGTCTGTGGTCTGGAGATTGATGCTGACACAGAACTGAGTCAGATCCTGTTGGAGGGTGAACACTTAGTTTACAGAACCTTGTCAGTTTAAACCGGAACCACACAATTCAATCTCTTTTTTGGTTATTTTATTCAGCAGACCACATAGTAGTACATATTTGAAGAAAAATAAACCTAATTTAAAAAATTTATAAATAAAAATCTGAGAAATGAGATGCATTTTCAGGTTTTGGTCTTTACTCTGATACCCCAAAATAAAAAGCAGTGTAACCTTTTGCCTTCAGAGTCCATCTGTGTAATTTAATCTCTAGCTAAATTGTAAAAACCTCAGAGGTTTGTTGAAGAATATTACTGTGTTAATATTCATCTTCTTGATTACCTGATTAATCACTCATTTATCAATAGGACATAGAAAAGAATCAATCTTTCATATTCTTTCACGTTATTGTTTCCTAAATCAGTTTTTCAGTCAACATCAGGCAGAAAATTACTGCCACTAGTCTTATTTAGCAGCCTAATAAACACACAACTAGAGCAGCTGTATAAAGCAGCGATTAAAAATATCCATTCTCTAAAAACTTTGTTGTATTTTGTCCCACCAGCTTTATGTGGCAGACCAATGCAAAGTGGCAGATAATTACGAAGTGGAAGAAAAGGTGGTGAAATAACGTCCCAAGCTTTGAACATTTCGGACTGTCACCATCCACCATCTGAAAATGCAGTTTTTACAAGCCATTTAGGAGACGCAGAAAACATGCGGAAGAGGTCAAATGAAAACAACATTGAACTTTTTGACCTGTGTGCACATGCTGATCTCATCATCATCATCCACACAATAAAAGCATGGTGGTGGCAGCATCGTGCTGTGGGTACGCTCTCCTTGAGGAGGGAAAGAGAAGCTGGTCAGGATTTATGACCAGCTTCATAAATCTGATCATAATTCAACTAATGAATTTAGCTCCATGAATTGACCTGGAGCTAAATTCAGGACAATTCGAGGAGAAAACATGTTTGAACTTGAGACCGGAGCGAAGGTTCACCTGCAGTGAGAATCTGAGGCGAGACTTGAATATTGTTCGTAGACCCTTCCCATCCAGTCTCGCCTGTTCCGAAACGCTCGCCACTGCAATTGCATTCAAATGAGACGGAAAACTTCTGAGGGTTGAATATAACACAATTCTTTAGATTGTTTTTAGACAGTTTCAGAAACATTGCATCACTTTCCTCTCACTTCAGTATTGTGCACTACTTTGTCTTACTCTATCACATTAAATCCTAATAAAAAAAAACACATTTACAGTTTAAATAGAAAAAGAGGTATGTATACTTTCAGAAGGCTCTTTGCATCTTGTGTTCAGTGTTTTTGTCCTGTCTTGCTTCTTTGTTTCTTCCTCTCTTTCTTTCTTCTTTTTCACCCACTTTTTTCCACTTTCCTCGCCCTCCACCCTATTCCTTCCCTCCCCTCCTCGTTTTACTTTGCCTTCTCCTTCTCTCTCCCCGTGCGTCTTTGTGTCCGTCTCGCTGTCGGAGGTGTGGTCCAGAGAAAGCTACTATGAGAGACTGTGGAAGGTAGAGGCTGCAACACTGTTGTGCTAGACATGAGCTCACATTTTGGTGTATTTTAAAGAAATCTCTCCTGGACATTATGGGAAGAGAAACCCAACAGCTTCATCCCAAACCAGCCGAGAAAAGACTAGAACATTGTGGGTTCACCAAGCACTTCTGTTTTTAGCTGACAGTTAGCTCCAGTTGCGCAAAGTGAAGTTTTGGAGTTGCTTTTCTCCGAGAATCCTGAAAAGCCTCCGCAGATGTTTGGAATGAGCCGAAACTATTATTTAATCCACTAATTCTCTCATTCAGCCTCGTCAGTAACAGACTGCGTGAAAGAGAGGTCTTTGGTGAACAGCGACACGCTTAACACACTCGCATCACATCTAACCTAAATCTAAATCACATCTACAGTGACCAGCTAGTCCACAAGCACATTCTTTTTTTCTTTAATCGTTAACCTGACTGTCGTAGGTTGTCGTAGTAACAGGAGCAGTGTTTTTTTTCTTGAGCGTTTCACTAACAGCTTGCTGGATTTGCAGCCCTGTGGGTGCTCCCTGTGTTGACTGACGGCTAACATGACCACACAAACATCTGCTGGGGGTTTGTGTGTTGATTTTCTGAATGTTGTAACTTCTAGTAGATAATTCAGGAAAAACCTGATGCAGGGTTAACTCCTTGTTTTCTTATATTCTTATGTTTACCTTCATTTATGTAATTAGTTTTTTTTTTCTTCTGTCTCTTAGCCAAGTAGACCAGGCTACCCCAGTCCCCGCTCCAGTGAAGGTTTCTACCCCAGTCCTCAGCATCCTGGACATTACCAGGTATGTATTCAGATTCCTTCCTTTTGATCATGGTTGCTGTAAACAACATATGGTTGAACCGAAGCTAAGATAACTTCTCATCTGTCTTTTCTATTTTCTCCTTCCTGCATTAGATGGCAGCATATCCAGGCCCACACACCCTGCCCTCTGTGCCCAGCGCCCTGTACCCTCCACAGGCCGCTATGGTGGACACGCATCACGCGCACACACACCCCCGCCACCACGTCCACACGCACTCACACACACAGCTGCTTCCTCAGCCGCACGGGACCGACATGGGTCTGTGGGGCTCTGTGATGGAGGTAAGAGGCATCGCTGCTATGGTTACGCATGCACACAGATGAGAGCTTCTGGGTTGGTCCGCCGTAAATTATTTTTAAAACTTTTCCCGATGCTCAGAAAATTATTGTTTACTTTGATGGACCGCCACTTTGCTTAAAGAACCAGACTGGTATTCCAGATTACGAATGTATGTTCTACAGATTAGCACATCACTGCCATCTTTTACTTTTATTGAGTTCCTCCATCATCTCAGTTCAGTTTCTCATCCATCTTCTGCCCATCTGTCTTCATGTGTCGTCTCTTGGCCAAATGCATGTTTTTTTGTTTTGTTTTTTGTTTTGTTTGTACGTTGTGGGTGTGCATGCTTGCTGTTTGCTCCACATTCGTGTGTGCGTGTGTGTTTGTGTAGGACAGGGCAGTAGACATGCAGCAGTGTGTAGGCCAGCAGTGCCTGTTAATGGAGGAGCAGCTGATGATACAACAGCAGCAGATGGAGGAGGATCAGAGGTGGCTGGAGCAGGAGGAAAGGCTGCTGGTAACGCACTCAGCACTCAGTGGAACATGTGACACATGCGCAACACAATGGCGGCTCGTTTAAAGAGGGCTTACAGCGGAAAACCAGCTCAAAGCCCTGGCGATTTGTTTGACATTGAATTAGTCCGAAAATATAACGTTTATTGATTAAATTCACAGTAAATATAGATCAAACATCCACATCTTCATCACCTTCAAACTTAAGCTACAATTCATGCTCAACTCACTGAACCTCGTAATCTAGGGAGGTGTGTCGCTTTCAGCCGCAATTTCACAGACATGAAGTCAGTGAAGAGAAGAAATGATCTCATTAGGCTCCACCGCAAGTTTTGTCAACATCTAAATCCTGACCATAAAAAAAAAAACTCTTATCAAATTATCAAGTCAGAAATGTTTAGTCCGTTTCAAAACCAGCTATGATTCGCGCTGATAATAACCTATTGGTATAAAACAAATGTCACGAATTTAGAAGCGGTTTGAAAAATTCTTCTGTGACTCAACCAAACCTATGATTTTGGCCAATAAGCTTCCTTTAAGTGTGTAATTAAATGAAGAAGTTTTACACAAAGATAGCAGCTGCTTCTGCACTATTGAAAAAAACATGTTGCTGAAGTGGCTACATTTGTGTCTTGGAACTAAATAAGAGAAGTTTGTTCATAAAAGTGAAAACAAATTCACTCCTGGGATTTATTTCCAGCAAAAATGGCGCGTTTACCACATGATGCACGTTGAAATCACATTTTTTCTGGGGGTACTTTTTGCTCATTCCTATTTATGTTGTGCATGCCACATTTCTCAAAGATGTCATCCTCTCTTTTTAAGTTGCTTTGTTCACTTTCCATGGTTTTGTTTATTCAAGGTTATGACTGTGTCAGTGCATTACACTTGGATTCAGTAACTTCTTTACTAACAAGCAATATATTCAAACGTCTTCTTAGAAGTTGGATCATGTCGGTTTCAAAGGCGCCCTGAGAATTTACTGAGAATTTACCAGAAGACGATCAAAACTGAGCATATTTCTCAGATCACAGAGTGCAGAGCAGGTCACATAACACAGACAGCAGCAGACAAAACAGTCTCTCTTTCACTGTGAGCATCAGGGTAAAAGGTAAAAAACACTAACCTTATTTGGGGAAATGCAGATTTATGGCTTCAACAAAGTGAACATGCGAATGGCCCTTTAATACAGTTTGCATTTTTTACTGAACATTTTTAAAAATCCGCCTGACTGAGTCTGTTAGGAAAAAAACTCGTGTAGTACGTCATCAACAAATAATAGGAACTATAATACTATAAGACTGATCATTTAAGATGCTTTGATCTCTTGTTAATAGAGAAGTATCAAACAAAAATGGAACTGACAAAATTAAATTGAGGAGTCTAAGCCTGTCACAATAACAATAAACTGTCCAAGAACTTATTGTGATAAACGATAATATTGTTGTTTTGAGACCATTTTGAAGTAATATAACGGAAATGGCATAATAATGGCAAGAACACATTCTCAGAATCAATAAACTTTAAATTCTAATGAACTTTTAAACACTGGAACTGGAAGATATTTTAAATATCCAAAATTTAAAAAAAAAAAAACAGAAACGACAAAAAAATGAATTATGAGGTCTCTGTAAACAAAAAATATATTTCCTCAGTTTTTTAAAAAGAGAATGAAAAGCGATAATTCAAGCAAATGAAAATTGAGTTTCTTTTAATTTATCATGCAATTAATTGATTTATTGTGACAGGCCTATTGAGGATTATATAAAATATTTGCTATATTCATTTTGTGTTCACCAACATTGGACAAATCATCCTGTGTTTGAATGGGGGAGTCCAACTGTGTGTTATTTTTTTGAGGCTGGCAGGATGGAGGATGGAGGAGTGCTTCATGTTTCATGCGTTTTTCTGTGAGCGGCGATGGAAGTGGCTGTGTGGGGTTTTTGCTCAAGAATTTTATTGTGTGTGAGAGAGTTTGGAGGCAGGTGTGGCCTGTGTGAATTCCTGGCTTAATGATAGGCTTACAGACTGACAGCCCAGTCAACAGTCTGTCTTTGACCCATAACCGCAAACCAACAACACACAAGATTACTGAAAAGCTGAGGAGGCATCAGATTGTGTGTGTGTGGGAGGGGAGAGGAGTGTGCACATGAGAAAGTTTTTGCCGTAGTCTGGCCGGTTTTTATAACACTGTCAGTTGAGTGAGAGGGGTGGAGAGAGGGAGAAGAGCTTGGTTGGCATCGGACACCCTCCTCCTGGTTTTCTCCCTCCTTTCTCTCCGCGTTTCAGAGTCGACTATACGTGCACTTGAGGCAGAAAGCTGGAGCTGAATCCGATCAAAAACGCACAAAAAAAACTGCTAGAACAGACAGAGACATGGTTACGCTCAGACCAATTCTGTGAAATCGGAAGATAAGCACAGAAATAAAACGGCTCCATCCTCCAGGACGCCTTCGATTCGTCAGGAAACTTTTAATGAACTTCACGGCAATGCTGGTCTTCAAGTCCTGTCTTGGAAAACTGGTATGCAAGGACAACCGATGCGAGGGGATTTTGGGGGAGGGGGGGTCTTTGAGCCCAAATATTTATAGGCAATTGAAATTCTGAGCATCTTGAATCACTTTAAGATCCAGTAGCTCCGAGCAGGATGTTGAAGGTTTTTATTTGAGCCTTTAAATGCTGCTGCAGCCTGAGCGGCGCAGAGGATCGGGAGCTAATAGCGGGAGCTAATACCCGTTATGTGGTTTTTCTCTCGGGGCATTCCCCAGGAATGAAAATGGTTTTCAGCTCAAGTCACAAGCAGCGGAGCAATGTGACTCGTTGCTCCTTGGGAAGAAAACAAACCCAATCATTCAGCTTTGTTGGGATAATTTAGCTGTGTGATATTAGAAAACTGCTTTGTTGAAACTTTAAATATGATTATTGTCAATAAAAGGAGCCGTAAAGTCATTGACGACTTGTGTCTGTTTTAGAAACCAGATACAAGGAGCTCTAGAGGGAGTCTGGACAGAGAAGACAGCGGACTGCAGCCCCCGGTGAGTAACTTTTAGCTGTTTTTGTTGCCAGTCATCTCAGCTGCTCCCAGTATTTTTCACTGGTGCTTCTTCGGCTGCCTCATGTTTGTTTTGATTGGAGCTGGATGGATAGATCCAGGAGCAGGAAGTGACCTCACGGGCGAGGGCCAGCAATTCTGAGGTCAATGTGTTCTCACAGCATTACTGGATATTAATAGAAGGCCATAGCAGGAAAATAAATCTGTGTTTGTTTTCTCTCTCTCCGTGCCCGAGTGTTGCTGCAGTCACTCGGCTCTTAACTCCAGAGTGTCGCAGCATCTTTAGAGGAAGTTGTGTTGATCATAATAATCTGCAAACTGGACTCATGTTTGCTTGCTGTAAAATCACTTTAATTGCATGGTACCGGTTTCCTTCAGCTGGTTTGGAATTTGATAAAAAATGAGGAGAAGAAAATGTTTTGTTGGGGGAAAATATGCAGATTTTTTTGCAAAAAAAATCTACATTTCTGGAAAAATAAGTGTTTTTTTTTTATGTGTTTCTTTGTTTCATTTTTGATTTTTACCATCACATCAGTTTTTCTCCAGCTGATTTTTGTGACACTGACAGGAAACCAAAAGTGCAACAGCACTGCTTTTTGGTCCTTAGATTAGGTTTTAAACCGGAGCTCTCATGCTTAACCTGAGCCCATGTTGTGAGTTATTAAAGCATCGCTGATCAGTAACATCAAAGTCAAGAAAGCAGTGGTAAGAGCCATTTTCCTCAGCAGCCACCGTCAGCGTTGTGTTTTTTCATGAATATGCCTTAACAAATCCCAGGAGGGTGAATGTTTTGAAATCAGAAATATACATTTGTGTGAAGCCTGTTGGGTTAAGATGGTTACAAACAACAATATGATAACTTCATAATAATATGACCCTTTTTTTAAGTGTTCACACAAAGTCAGTCATATCTTGTTTCTGAAGAATGATAAATCCTGTCTGTCTTTAAATGAGTCCACCAACAAAATAAAGCAAAGCAAATTTTAATTGAAAACATTCAATTCCACGTATTTCTGATTAGGTGCTGATAAAACTCAAATAATAATCCACATGTAAAGTCTTCCATCTTTGCTTTTGTTCAGCTTGTTTTTTTTTGTTTGTTTTTTTTGTCCTTTTAAGAGGGAACTTCTTAATCGTTGACCCGATGCTGATCTTTTTTTTTTTTTTTTTTTTTTTTTTTTTTTTTTTTTTTTTTATTTTGGGTTGGAAAAAAAGG
>NW_015113802.1:276054-341013 GCF_001443285.1 Poecilia latipinna
TTTTTTTTTTTCCTTTTAAGAGTGAACTTTTTAATTGTTGCCCCGGTGCTGTTTTTTTTTTTTTTTTTTTTTCCTTTTAAGAGTGAACTTTTTAATTGTTGCCCCGGTGCTGTTTTTTTTTTTTTTTTTTTTTTTTTTTTTTGCTACCTTTTCTAAATTTGGGTTGAGCAGAACTGAGCAATGAGCTGCTACAAAGTGCATCAGTTCCCAGCAGATCCCAGCAGAAGTTGCTGTAGCAGTCTGAAGTTGCCACAAGCCAGATATTTCCGTCTCTGTAATTCATCTCTGTGCTTGTCGTCCTCCTCCTCCCATTGAATGGCTGTGGTTTGTGGTGGGAAAATATCCCCAGTTCTTCAGCGTCCCCATATATGTGTGTGTGTGTGTGTGTGTGTGTGTGTGTGTGTGTGTGTGTGTGTGTGTGTGTGTGTGTGTAAATTGCCCGTAGTGTTGTATTTTTGGGTGTTGGTGGTTGTCAAACCCCGGCACTCTGTTGGCACCAGCACTTCTGAAGCCGTCTGTTCTGTTTTCTCACAACGAGAAAACAAAGATGCCAAGTTCAGATTTTAAAAAAACAAACATAAGCAACTCAAGTTGACAAGATTTTTAACCTCAGAAATGCATCGTAAATATGTTTATTGTGAACGTGTTGCAGTTTTCATGAAGTGTGCACGTTTTTTGGGCCGTCTGCGAATAATAAATCTGAATAGCTTCGCTAGCCAACGTGAACAGACCACACAGCAGTGAAAACAAAGGCGGCCCTCCTGCGGTGTGGTGACTGAAAACTTTCCGCGCACAAAAACGAGAGCGGCTGTCGTGTGATTAACATTAAATAAGATTCTCTTCTCCTCCAGACGTGGCTGGCTTTGGCCAGCGCATTTTTAATTTCCTGCAGAGCCTCTTATTATGTCAGTGACAGTCCGCTCACTAACCCCATGTTTTGCTTGTTTTGTGCAGACAGGAAACCAGCACATTTACCAGCCTGTTGGCAAATCAGGTAACGGGAACGCTTCTTTAATTCACCTAACCACTATTGTTCAGCTCTCTTGTCTCACCTCCAACAGTGTGTAGCCTCTGATATACAGCTTTTGCCATTCCTCCCTTTTCCTATTCTGGTCCTGCACAGAAATGACACAGGGTGGCTCAATACAAGTGGATACCACAGCTTATGTTTTACTTGTAGAAATCTTTGAAAACTATTTATTATTTCTCCACCACTTCACAGTTATAAACTGCTTTGTATTGTCCATCACATCAAAACGTAACATGTTGATGTTTGTTGTTGTGAAATGACATATTGCAGTAAGGGTTTGAGGGTCTGAATACTTTTGCACGACTCTGCGTTATCACACAGTTTTGTAACTTCAGTAGCACAGATCTGAAAGCTTTGCTTCAAAATAGTTTCACAGCAGAGTGATAATTCCCCTTTTTTTGTCACCACATGTAGATTTGTCCTTAAACTTCTGAGTAACTTTATTTTGTTTTGGTGGGTTTTTTTTTGTTTTTTTTTTTTTTTTTTTTGTTTTTTTTTGCAGACCATGTGGTTCCCCCCAAAAAACCTCCTCGACCGGGGGCCCAGAGCCAAGTGGGTAGTCTGGCTTGTCTAAACACTGTAGACAGCTACAACGATGGTGTCAAGGTGCAGAAATAATAACCATAAGAGCATGCGATCTCTACTCTTGTATGACTGCAGCAGCATGCACATATGCAAGATTTAAATATACACATTGCATGTTTTTAATGCTGAAAACTGTTAATATTTTCCTTTTTTTTTATCTTATTATCTTTGGCTGCTCCGTCTCTCCCTTCCTTCTCCTCCTTACTGTTGACCCCTAGCCCTGGCGGGTAAGCTGCACACTGTCTGTGTTTACTGTACATCTCGTCTCACTTCTCTCACATTCTGTACTATTAACTAATAACACGTGCATTCCATTACTTGCTGTGTGTGTGTGTGTGTGTAGTGTAGTCGAGTTTTAGTTGTTTTCCCTCCAAACTAACTTTCACTTTTGTGGATTTAACCTAACAAACCTCTGGTTTAAAACACTTCTGTAAGAAATTTACTTTCGCTGACAAAAATCTCATTTTTCTTTGTCTTTGGAACCTTTTTAGTTGCCAATTAATATTAGTTTTTTTCTTGTTTTATTGGATGAGTCAGAAAGGTTGGCAGTTTGACCCAAACTACTTCCACTTTTTACCCATTTAAAAAAAAAAAATTAATGCCCACTTATTGAACCATTACATTTTAGTTTGTCTCTTGGTTGTTTCATATTTTGATTAGTTCTTGTGCTTCACGAAGATTACGATTGCTATTCATATTAGCTATCGTGGTATTACTGAGTATTTGCTTGAAGCAAATAATTTATCTTTTTTTTGTGACAAGGCTGCATTTCCTCACAGCAGACTGTCAATAACAAAAAAGACTTTAAACATTCAGTTGTAAAACACTGAAAACACATTTATGAAGAGCGAAAAAACAGTCTGACAAAATAATGTGAAACAAATGCAAGAGCTGCAATACGAGTGTCTGCACTGACACAGTGTGACTCGGTATGAAACGTATGGAAATAACGTCTCCATTTTTATTAAATGCTTGTATTAGCAGGTTGCCAAATACAATAGATGAACTGCATTATCAGCGCATTGGAATAAGTTTTTAAGACTGTAGATTTGGTTCATCATACAGACCTGATGTGACAGCGCCATCTAGTGGCAGAGACAGGGAGCTGTGTATAAAAACATTCAGTATATCTCCTTTAAAATCCTTCTGCATCTCAAACTTGCTTTTAAGTTTAGCAGACAGAGACTGTATGTCCTAGATGGCAAAGTTTGATAACTGTGAATAAATTTCACATTGATTAATTGACATGCTTTAACTTTGATTTTAACATGTTACCCTGCATTACATTAGTTTTTGACTTACTAACTAAATGCATCTTCAAACTACAAAGGCAGTTTCACTGCCTGTTTGGTTTTTAGAAAACTTTAAATTCAGGTTCAACTGTGGTTCGTAAAGTGAGTCTAAAATGCCAGACTAAGCACTAAGATTGCTTTGGAGTCGTTGCAAAAGGAAATAAAGGTACCGCTGTTCTCAAAATGCCCTTTAGTAAGAATCTCCATATATGATTCTCCACTCCTCCTTGACAGGCCTAGTGGTTCCACAAATATAACTGGGCACTGTTAGTCCAATAAAATCTGTGAAAATGTCATTCACAGTTTCTAAAACAGGTTCAGAGTTAATACTATGTATTAAAATATCCAGAACACTGTTTAAAAAGATCAGAAAGACATAAATAATTTGAAGCGTTTTAGTGTGTTTTTGTATAATTTCATTCCTCTTCTTCATATTTCATCTTTCAGTGAGGCGACCGCTCATTGTTTCGTTTGTTTTTTTTTTGTTTTTTACCTTGCTCTTGTTTAGCTGCAGCCTCAGGAGATAAGCCCACCCCCGACCGCCAATCTGGACCGCTCCAATGACAAAGTGTATGAGAACGTGACGGGATTGGTCAAAGCTGTGATTGAGATGTCGAGCAAGATTCAGCCGGCTCCTCCAGAGGAATACGTCCCGATGGTTAAGGTGACGGAGCCGCAACCCACCTGTTTCACTTTCTAATAGATTTCTGATTCACTTCCTCCATAAAAGCCCATTAGTTCCTACACATCTACATTTTGGTAAACCCTTCAATTAATGTTTTCAGTATAGCCCTAACGAGTCTTCAAATCTGTTTTCAGGATGTGGGCCTGGCCCTGAGGACGTTACTGGCCACAGTCGATGAGACTCTACCTCAACTTCCAGCCAGCACACACAGAGAGGTGGAAACGCCAGCTGCACTTTCACTGACAGACTGAAAACGTGACCTGCGTCAGACGGTTTAATGCTCTGTGCCTTTAACAGATCGAGATGGCCCAGAAGCTGTTGAACTCTGACCTGGCAGAGCTGATTGGAAAGATGAAGTTAGCCCAACAATATGTGATGACAAGGTAACGCCAGCATAGCATTAATTAATTGAAAGGAGAAGGAAACATCAAAACCGATTTCCTTTTGGCAGAGAAGTGCAGTGTGGATTCTTGGCACAGTTTATTGTCCTATTCTCTACAAGTTGCAGTACTTTAATGAGTTATTAAATTAATTCTATGAACTGTAGTGAAAATCTACATCGGGTTCAAACTTTTGTGGCAAATACTTTTGTTTTATGTAATTGAAGCTGGTGGTATGATTCTTCCCCTCTAGATGAAGAACAGCTGAAATCTGTCCAGAATTTCTGACTTTTATGCCGATGAGGCAACATTGCTTTTCTCCATGTAGACTAAATTATCTGGCAACACATTATCATTAATATTATCATGGATTTCCACCAATAAAAACTCTTTTTTCTTTGTTTTGTATTTCATCTTAGTCTCCAGCAAGACTACAAGAAGCAGATGCTGACAGCGGCTCACGCTCTCGCCGTCGACGCCAAGAACCTCTTGGACGTCATCGACCAGTCGCGGCTGAGGATGATGGCCCACTCCCGCCCTCACTAGCCCCCTCTACAGGAGACCGAGCGCCTCTATGGTTTCTGTTGGAGAACTGGAGACTCGTGGATACCTTGTGTGTGTCAGTCCTCAGAGCAAACGGCAGCGGTGGCAGCCGGAGTGGACAATGGCTGCACTCTGGTTCAATCACTTTCCTCAGTCCTACTTTAACCACTGTGACTTTATTTAACAAAAGATCAGAGCAGAAACACTTCCTGAATCAGAGACTTGGCTTCTCCCCTGGGAGAGAAGGTGACCCAAGTTGATTTTTAAGCTGGATGTGAAGGTTTATAAAAGCTTACAACGGTATCAAAACACTATCATGGGAGAGATTTTTAAGCTTGAGCTGCTGTCATCAGGGGGAAGGGCTGGTTGGACTGTGATTAATCTGAAACATATCTCTGTGAAACCAAACAGAGGGAGTGGACTTCAGCCAGCAGCCGTCTGTGAGCGTTTTGTTGAAGTCAGTCGGAAGTTTTCAGCCTCGGTTTTGAACTTTCCAATCGGCGAAAACAGAAAGCTGGCAGATAAGACCTCAGAGATATTTTCTGCTCTGATTCGGTCCCAGATGTTGCTTTCTACGGACGTTTTCAACAAGAGAGAGACGGGGTTTGCTCTGGAACAGCAGCCTGCCGTCTTCTCCTGTGTTTCCTCTGTCTCACCAGCTTTTATTTATAAACTCAAATTACAGAGGAGACAGAGGGAGGAACAGGAATTCACCATTCAGGACTTTCTGGAGAAACGGCACACTGTCCTCTTCCTTCGCCTCTGTTTGACTGACTCTTTGCTTCTCACCGGTCTTCCTCCGCTCATCTCTGAGCTGGTTTTAAAGACTCCAAATGTGAAGAATTCAAACCTGTCTGGGTGACACGCCACCACTTCCAGGACACTGTCAGCTTCCCTGTTTATTCTATTCTATTCTTTCCTTTTCGTTGGCTGGCTGGCTCCATGGTTTTACATGTTGTTTTTGAAGCAGTGACGTTCTTCTTCCTGTAACTTCAATCCCAGGAAAGAGGGATGAGCAGAAACGGTGAAATAAGTTAGACTTAACCTATTTATGTAAGTAAGGCATCTACTCCTCTTTACTCCCTCCTGATATTTACTCCCACTACAGCTGTTCCTCACGGGAAAACCCGCGTAAACACCGTCGTGTTTCCGATCACCCTCTCAGCGGCACCAAACCTGCACTTTGCTGGGCCAAAACCAAACCAACACCCAGAACCTTTGTGAGTCCCTTGTTTCTGTCAGGTGCAACACTTTAAAAATGCCCCTCCTGGCAACGGTCTCACAGGTAAACAAATATAACCGCGAGAAAATGCGGACCGGAAACTTGTTGCGCTGATCACCTGCAGCGTGACGACAGGAAACATCTTGGCCACCGTACTGGTGTAGCATGATATACTGGTAAGGAGAAGAGCATATTTGCACAGCACCTAAAAGAAAAAAAAATAAACACTTGTTTTGATGGATTTAATCCAAATAAACTCAAATGTTCGTCTCATGTTCAACCAGCAATGAAAGGAGATCGAACATTTGAGTCCGACGTGGATTAAAATATTTCAGAACATACGCATATGGCAAAAGGAAAAAAAAAAAAAGAATCATCAGAAACTATTTTATCTCAGTGTTGTTGCGTAATTCTGCTCATGTTGGTATATTGTAAGCTATACTGGTGTGTATCACTGATGAATTGTACAGAACCCGTAATGGTAAACACTGGTTTTTATTTTGTCTTCTTGGCTGAATCTGCCATCTTGTTAAATAGGAGGGAAAATAAAATAATGTTGAGATGAAAACTGGTTGGATTTTGCTGTCAGTGGTCTGATTTTATTTTATTTTTTTTTATTTCATTCAGTTGCAACAATTAGTGTTTTTTTGCCACATTCCCATTTTAATGAATGTCTCTCATAAATAAGGAATGAAGGATGATCCACACTAATTTTACAGCTGTACTTGTAATAAATCTTAGAATATATACACATAAAATAAATCTTTATAGATTTACAGTATTTACATGATTTATTTATTTTTTTTTTTTTTTAGGCTGGCCTCAGTGCGTTAGCAGCAGCAAAACGCCTCCAGTTAGAAGCAGCAGCAGCGCCGCGTGTGAGTGAACAGAGTCCGCCGTGCTCCGGTTGCACATGTCGTAGCTGCAGCAGTTGACGGTGTTTCCGTTTCCGTCTGCGTCCACCGAGGCGGTGGAGGCCGCCCCCTTGCATGTGGAGCTGCTGGCGCACTGCTTCACGATGGCTTTCATGTTACCTGAACACAAATTTCACTTTATTTTACTGGGATTTTTTGTGATGGGTCAATGCAAAGTAGTAAGCAAAGTATGTTTTTTTGGTTTTATCTCCTTTTTTGTAATACTACAAAAACAAAAGTAATAGCAACTCACCACATTCAGAATATACCTAACAAAAATTGTCCAATTCAGTTCAAATATATCTCATTTAAACCCAGCTGTTCTGTGAATACCCTTAGAGATTTATTAGAAAAGATTAGTGAACTAAGGTCGTCATGAAGACCAATGAACACAACAGAAATGTAGAAGTTTAAAGCTGGGATGGTTTATAAAACAAACTTTGAAGACCTCACAAAGCTTTGTTTAGTTCATCTGAAGATGGAGAGATTGTGGCACAACTGTCAAGACCACTGAGATCAACCTAAACCGACCAGCTGGGCAAAACGGCCACATCTCGGGTGGGAAAATCCTCGATTATCGATGAGGCATTCACCCAGAAAATGTGCCTCAACCCAAAGTGGGGACATGGCAAATGGTAAGATCAAAACTTAACACCGCACATTACATCCAGGGGTCAAAATCAAGGGTTCCAGTTGAAATGTGGACCCATATAAGAATTTGTTGACGTCAAAGTCAAGCCCTACTTTAAATTTTTTTCAAAATGTGTTGAAATTTTAGGTCTGTGACGTGGTGGGGGACAGAAAGTTCAAAGGGTTTGACTAGTTTAGCGAGGCACTGTAAAGGTGTGTTTATTATTACCCAAAGTGTCCACGATGGTCATGCAGGTGTCGAGCGGCTGCTGACACTTCTGCCTGTTCTGGTTGCATTCTTCATTGGTGGTGGTGGAGCCGCACACGTAGCACTGCAGAGACGTTGCTGGACAGAAACCAGAGATAAAGCCAGATTAATGATGGAATAATATTCCAGGAATGGTGAAAAGCATCACAAGAAACAAAATGGAGATTTTCCATCCATCCATCCATTTTCTGGACACCCTTGTCCCTTAGTGGGGTCGGGAGGGGTGCTGGTGCCTATCTCCAGCTAACGTTCCGGGCGAGAGGCGGGGTACATCCTGGACAGGTCGCCAGTCTGTCGCAGGGCAACACAGAGACACACAACCATGCGCACACACACACTCACACCTAGGGCCAATTTTAGACAGACCAATTAACCTAACAGTCATGTTTTTTGGACTGTGGGAGGAAACCGGAGTACCCGGAGAAAACCCACGCATGCACAGGGAGAACATGCAAACTCCATGCAGAAAGACCGGGGCCGGGAGGAGATTTTCATTTATTTATTTATTTTTTTTTTTTTCATTTCATATCATTTCAGTATTCAACAAAAGGAAAGGGTAAAGTAATTCCCCACTTTTTCTGTCCTGTATCTGCAAATCTTGGTTTCTGTTTTCTAGATGAAAGTCTTCTTGACCCCAGGTTTGATATTTAAACAAGAAAGAAAGTTCCTTGAAAACATTGACAGCAATGCTGAAACTGGTGAGGCCAGCTGGTTTAATACGCAATTTCGGTTTTGTTTGTAGTCCTGCTCGCCTTGAGAGTTATCAGATTGAAGTATTGCTCTGAGCATTTAATCCTAATGTTTAAACAAAACTGTTTCAAACTGGAGTTATGTCCTCTTGAACAAGTGAGAAGTTAAATTCTGAATCTAATGACTGGACAATAAAGAATTGCATGTGAAGTTTGGACATTTCACATGCGATCCATTCACTGTGTCTAGTTTGACAGCTCTCCTCCCAGCTGTCAGACCTGATTATGTAAAAAGCTGTAAACAAATCCTGAGTCATCCTTCATTCCTTAATGCTTTGTTTCCAAGAAGTCAGTCTTGCCTCAAGTTATTTAAAGTGACTTTGTTCAATAGTTCCTCTGGTTTCCTCAAGGTCTTTCCAACTTTTTTCAATGGCTGAATTTATTTTTTTGTATCAATTTTCCACAGATGAACTTTATCTGCCTTTAAAAACAGCTTGGTTCTGTCCACAGCAGAATAAATTGATCAAAAGTTGCATCCTTAAGTAAAGACACATGAAGTAACACACTGTGGAATTCAATGTAGGCATTTTTCAGGTCTTAAAAAGCATGAAAAACATTAATAATGCTACATTACTTGAATTTACAGACTTTGTCCCACCTACATCCTGATTTCCATTATTCCTTCAGTTTTACTTTCATCCACCCAAAGTAAATGTGAACGGAAAATGCCACAAGCTCTTGAATAATGCACCAGTTCTGCTTTCCTCGTTTGCTAATAGCGGTTTTCAGTGTGGTTCACTGGAATGCTACAGCCTTGAATATGTTATTATAACACTTTGCAGGCTGATAGATGTCAGTGACTTTACTTCTGATGTTGTTGTTATTAGATTTCTGGGCATGATGTGCTTCTGTTTGAGGTATTTTAGCCTGTTTCAAGCTAGCTGCCAGCTAGTATGAAGCAGCTCCATGCTTTCCTATGTACTAATTCTAATTTAATTTTTTTAATTTAATACTAATTTCCTATGTATTAATTAGCCAATTAATGTAGCCAATTCGGTACATTAATTAGCCAATTAAAGTAGCTAGGAAAATTTTACCTAAAATTGTGGTTAATCACATGAAGTTACCAGGGCAGCAGTTATTCCTTTACAAAGAGTGGGCTTGATTTGCAGGGGTTTTTTTCTTTTTAATAAATGAATACTAATTTGAAAACTACACTTTCTTTTTTTTCTGTTTATCAGATATGGGAACAGGTTTGATCTGAAACAAGGAAGTGTGTGTGGCGGGGAAGCAAAAGCAGAACAAATGTATAAGAATATTTCAAATTACAAGAATATTTGAACACCTTGTTTTCTCATGACAGACATTGAACAGCATGTTGTGGAAAACTGACACCAGGAAAGATCCAAAATAAACTGTGAAGCTTAAGGCCTACCAAGGCAAAAACAATGACAGAAATGTCAGGTGAGATCATTTTGTTTTTTGTTTTTTTTTTTACTTTCAAATCACCAGATGAAGAGACTTTTCCTTAAATCAATCCAATCCAAGTAACAAATTATGGAAAGTCTCAGTAAAAAAAAGTCCAGAATGCTGGTAGCTACTCTATACCTGCATTCTACAGTAAGTTCTGTGCATCAAATGTTACAGTCGTCTTTGAGGATTATTTCTCATTCCTGCTCATGAACTACTCGTCTTAACCTATTTTCACTTTGTGCATAATGATTATTCAGAGACATACCTGGAGAGAAGAGGAAGAAGAGAATCACAAAACTAAGTAACATCTTCCGATGTTAAAGTTTGCAGTCTGCGGTCAAACGTGTTGTGTTCAGCTCCTTGTGTTTGTGTCGTTTCAGGTGTTTGCTTTAAAACAAGCAGCTGAAGCAGATCCTCCCACTCCAGCCACCATGGTGGCATCAAGCCAAAGGTTGCCTCATTGTGAAGGACATTCCTTGAAGTTGGTTGTGGTTTCATAGATACTTGCCTTTTATTCACCGGCTGCCAGTCACATATGGGGATTATTGTTGTCGTCTAACTTTAATTTCTGCAATTCAAGAACACCTAAGGGTAAATATTCAAATCAGAAGTGAAAACCTTTGGCATTATTTGACGGTAACTTTTCAATGACTTGAATTATTAAGCCATTGAGATTTAACAGCTCTTGTGATTATGTCGCCCTTTTAGCAGGCTCGTCTCTCATTCAGGTCTCCTGTTTATTTTCCAGATGAGCGGTTGCAGTCGCCGTACTGCAGACGTGTGCACAACACACTTTTCAAGAATTTACCAAGAAACGGTGTCCTGGAGCGGAGTGTCAAAGCGATGCCATGCAGATATTCATTTGTTTTACATGTAAACAAACCAAGAAACCAGTCGGACAATTTCCTGCCTTCCCACACAGACGTGCACATTCCCTCTCATTCTGTTCCATCCATCCATTACATAATCAGGCCCAGAGGTTCTTGTTCCTCTGTAACTTTTCCCCAAACTGAGGAAAACAACAAACAATTAAATTCAGCTAAAGCAAACAAGCTCAAACTTTAACATATTTTATTGGAATTTTACGTGACAATAACACAAATGCAAGTGCTTACTCATCAAGAAAGGAAACGATGACAAATGATACCTTGTTCTGTCTAAACTTTGAAGAGTCCAGAGTGGGTCAGTTTATGAGATTACTATTTAAAACCAAAGGTGATTGTTTCAATAATACTTGATGTGTTACAACACCACCACAGCAAAATTCAAGAACTCTACAGGAGGTGAACCGATGCCACTGATGGAGCTGGAGGGAAACAAAAGATAAAACCTCTCTACATGACTGTGTTCACTCTTTTCAGCAGTAAAATGGAAGTTTAACTAAAAAAACCAAAAGCATCAGCTCTGCAAATGCAGACGTGGAGAGCCAGAAGCAAAAACCGCAGGTCTCAGATCAGTCTGTCACCGCCAGGTGGAGGTTTCCTTTCTTGTTCCCGTCTCTGAGGTCGATCGGTCCCAGCTGAACGGAGATAGATGGGCCGCCTGCGGTGTTGTCCACTGGCTCTTCAACGTGTCCGCTTGTCCTTCTCATTCACTGCGTCTTCACTTTCTTGGAAACACTCTCTCTTCTTTTAGGAACTGAAGAGTAACGTCTGGTGAAAATGACACAGGCCAGCGGGAAATCATTACACAATAATCCATTCTCATGGAGTACAATTAAAAAATATATATCTTTCATCATATGTGGTTTTAGTTCCTGGTTCTTCCACAGTTTGCTCTCTGTGTTTGTGCTGAACCACGTCAGGGTTACCTTCGCTGGAAGAGGTACAGGAGGAAGAGGAGCTCGTCTCTGAAGCAGGACAGCTGATGCGAGGAGGTGAAAGGAACGGATGAGGAGAAGAAGGAAGCGCAGGCGCACAGATCTGAAATCAGTGTGTTCACCCCCTGGTGAGGAAAGCAGATTATTTATAGCTTTTGAAAAGTTGAATTTCAAAGGTGCATCATTCTGGCCTTTGTAGCCAGCATGTTTTAGTAATAGGAAATGAAGGAGGTGCTCACTCTGTACATCAACACTGCCCCCTGCAGGTGGCTCACAGACTTCAACTGTTAGACAGCCAAAAAAAAAAAAAAACATGTTAGTCTTCACTTTATTACAGTAATTTTACAGTACCTTGCTGAAGTATTCATACCTCTTGATTTTTTTTTCACTTTCTACAATGTTACGACCACAGACTTTGGTGTATTTTCCTGGAATTATTTCTGACAACCGCAACGAGAGCAAAGCATGCTCTTCGCTCTGGCCGGCTGAATACAAATCCATACTTTTAATAGTTATTTTTCCTTCTACTTATTAAGTTGAGGGTTTAGTCACATAAAACCCCAAGAAAACAAGTTTGAGGTTGTAAAGCGATAAGAAATTCAAGAAGTCTGAATTCTTATGCAAAGTGCTGCAAAACTTGCAGTTCTTTGCATAAATTGATTTAAATTGTGAATCATTTAGTCACAATTGTGCTGCATGATTTCTGCTAACGAGGAAATTGAAAATGCGACTTTGGTTGATTCTGGTTTATCAGACCTTGTCGTTGATGAAGAGCTGAGGAGCCATAGATAAGAAGCCAAGCGCATACACACCTGGGGGAAATACAGACACATAAGGTATGATCCTCACAACACATCCGATGCATAATACGACGTGCATCTAGAAAACATGTTAGACATAAAAATCTGACTTGGAGGAGCCAGTCTGTGGACAAACGTAAAGAAACTCACCAGTGACCAGGGTGTTGACCAGCCAGGAATAGTAGCTGTCAACATAACACCACAGTCAATACAATGAGCACTCATTGTTCCTCAGACTTGTACAACAAATGTAGTCTGTTTGCTAAAACAAACTTATCACCAATTTTCCAATTCAGATTTTAAAATCTGAATTGGAAAATTGGTAATAATTGGCAATAAGTTTGCTTCGTCGTTTGCTTCTAAATTTGCTTCGCCGCTGAACAAAAGAGCCCGAAGGAAAGAAATCTATGTGAGAGCTGGAATGACGCATGTTTTCTGATAAGAGGCCTCATGCTTATGAATCCAAGCAGACAGGTGAATCTCTGAATGAGCTCACTTCTTTTGGCATATGTAGCCCAGAGAGAAAATGGCTCCGCTGATGCACAGAGGATACACCAAGTAGGACAAGTATCTGGAGGCCTGCAGGGGAAATAGCACAAAGCACTGAAATCAAACAGAGCTTGAGGCACATCATTAACTCTGAGCTCAGAGAGACTATTTAAATCACCTGCATGTCGTACTCCACCGTCTTTCGCTCCTCTTCATCCAGCTTGTTTGTCTGCGATAAGATAAGAGAGGCGGCTTGGAGCTTTCAAAGGCTCAAAACATTTAAATGTGAAATATTACTTAGCTAAAACGGCACGCTTACATAAAACCGCCTGCTTAGCTGGATCTTAAACACTTTAAACACCTTCCACACCTGGTGGGATGAAGGATTATTGAGTTCAGGATGCTTTACTTTGATTTAGCCATTTTTAGTTTGAAGGAACCGGTCATGGCGAGTACCTCTACACACGCTCCCAGTCCGACAGGAAGGAGCACCAGCAGGCTGGTCTCCTCCAACAGGTGGAGGAAAATCAGCAAAGTGCCGAGACAGCGCCACAAAACTGGAAATGGAACAGAGGAAACGATGCAGTGGTTCAGTTACAGCCGATGTTTGGTCAGAGGAATGTTTCTAATATGGACAAGAAGACAAAAATGACCTGACTTCCTCGACATTCCCACCATGCTCTTCTTTTTCGCCCAGGAGCATACATCATTTTTCAGAGCCAGAAATTCACAAATGAGCTGCAAATTAGAAAGTTATTGCGGTTAATTAGAACAGGCATACTTTTGGCTGTTACATTTATTTAGAATATGTAAGAGTTAAAATACTAGTCCTCAGACGTATCTGTCAATGCCTTTCAAAAATATTTATTCCTCTGAAACATTTTCTCTTTTTGTCATATTTACTACCACACACCTTGATGTATTTTATTGGGATTTCATGCAGTAGGTCAAGAAAAAGTCAGAGAAATGTGAAGTTGAAGGAAAGTAAATATTTTTTCCAGTAATTCTCAACACTGTGATGTTGATTTGTAGAACAAGTCACAAGCAAACTAATCTGATGCTGAATACAAATGCCTGCCACACTTTTCAGATTTTGCTTAGTGAAAGATTTTGGAAATTTCTCGGCTTCTCAGTCACACACTACGTTGTGTTGGTCCATCATCTAAAATCACAGTAACAATAAAGCTGAGTTTACTGTAACGGGATTTAATTTGAACAAGCTCAAAGTGCATGAAGCATTCTATCAAAGGCATTCTTCTGCACTTATGTTGTGTGCTCTTACTTGTAGAGATGTGATGAGTGCAGTCAGCACTAGCAGGTAAAGGTTGGATCCTATCAAAGTCTCTTTAATCTCATCAATATTCTCCTCGGTGAAACCTGTCGAGAAATGCCGAGCAATTTATTACACATGAAATGATTTTCAGCTGCATCAACAGCCTCATTTCATATCTTAGGAAAACACGACGTGCACCCCGGCTCACCAAACTGTCGGAGGGAATAAACTATGTCATGCAGGTGGATCCAAAACCTGAACGTCCTCAGAGAGATTCCTTCATAGGACACAGTTAGAGGGAGCTGCACACTGCTGCTGTTGATCTCCTGAACATGAACAAGGGTGTGGAATCGGATCAAACACCAACATGTTTGATCCTATAAGAACCTGTGTGGGTCGCCGTCCTACCATGAGGTCTTTGACTCTGCAGCTGAGCTCATTGACCAGCAGCAGAGGCAGATACGTCGTCCGTCTGCCCTCCTGGGAACTGCGAGCAGAGAAGAGAAAGAAGGAAGGTTCTAAGAAAGTGTGAAAGACTCGAAATACTTTACATATGAGCTGAAAAAGTACTTGGGTTAGTATGTTCTATTTCTTCAACAACAAAAATTATTAGAGTTATGGATCTATGTCTTTGCTAATTCTAGGATTTCTGTATATTTCTGCGGACGTCTTGTTATTGGTTGTTAAGAATTAGCTTTAATGTTTCATTGCCTGTTCTTTCATCCCTGGTTGCCATTTTTTAATCAAATTGTTTCCCTAAAGTCCTTTACTTCACTTGTTCTTTTGCAGCTTAGCTTGTGAATTTTGTTTTGTTTCTCTAAACAACAAATACATTTTCATGTCACCTGTCTTTCTGGATGTTTGTGCCTAAATGAAATCTCGAAATACAGTTATGCTCCTTCCATCCAATAAATGATGGCTATGTGCTTCTTTAAGACCTATTGGCTTCCAGGGCTGAATGAAAACTCCAATGTTCATGATTTATTTATTAACAGGAGAAGCTTCATTTCTGATGCCCCGGTTTTTCCATCGCTGCAGTAACCAGCATGTGCGGCAGCAGTGAATCCTGCTCACTTACATCCTCATGTATCGTCGCACATCACTGGGAAGCCCCGCCTTGCTGAAGCTGAACTCCTCTGACATCACAGTGATGGACAGGTGCGGTCTCCAGTGCGACACAGGCCTTTGAGGTTCACGCTTCTGGTGGAAATACAAAGATATCTGATTTCTGGCAAAGCCACGGTGACATACGGTTGAACTGGGACACGGTATTGGACACCATCACCAGGAGGTACCTTCTGGCCTTTTGTGCGTGGAGGAGTGATGTATGTGGTGAGATGAGCAGCGTAGTGGACTTCTCTCCGGTCCTCCAGGGGTGAAATACCAGCTTTGTGAACATAAACAACTGCGTACAGAGAGCCATTATTCTGAGTCTCCTCTGGCAGAGAGACGCTCACCTGTCTGGAGAAACATTGAGACATCCTGCTGTTTGTGGGATATAGATCCTTTTTAAATAATAATTTAAAAAAAACATGATTTTGTATACAAAGTTCAAAAATGATGGGTTAACGTATTTACACCCCTTGAAAATTTTCATCTCTTGAGCTAGTGTCTTTCATTTTGATCTTATTTATATGATAGGAACTGAAAGAAAGTAGAATGTTTTTGTTTTTTCACTAAGAAAATCCTCTGTTCTGCAGTATGAATTTATAATGAGCCCCTTTTACTGTGATAACCCAAAATAAAAACCCAGTGTAACCAATGAGACTGACAGGCTGGCTGTTAAAAGGCTCAAAAAGGGGGTTCAATAAAAATATTAGCACAAAGCTGAAAAAATTTTAAGATTTTAATTTGTGCAAACTGTTGAAACCATGCATCCTTTTCCATTTCAGTTCACAAATATATACGACTTTGTGTTAGTTTATTTATTTACATACAATCCCAATAAAGGATACTGAAATGTGCGGTTTACAAAATATTGTAAAATATTATGTGGCTATGAAAGCTCTGTTGTGTCAAACCCACCTCTCAAACGTAGAGTGAGGGTCAAAGAGGTCAATTCTGAGAGCGAGGGTGAGTTGGCTGTTATCTGGCACAAGGCAGGTAAAGACACTCATCTGAATAAAAGGGCACATAGTGGGAAAAAATGTGATTTAAAACTAAACGAGAGCAAAAAATATAACTATCATGGGTGCTGAAGTCAGACTGATTATTCTACGGAGAAACATTTACCTGTACACAGTATAAATCAGACACTTTACACATTTTGTGATTCAAAGCTAAATTTAATCTATTATAGGTAGATAACATTTCTTAGTTGTTGTTTTTTTCAACTTAATTATATGTCTGATAAACATAGGAAGCTAAGTGTCTAATTTTCATGGAAAAGAGCTTTATGCAGAGAAATGTTACATAAGAAGATGAACAGTATTGTTTGTTGTGCTAAAAGAAATTGCTTGATTTTCATATATTTTCCATCATGATTTGATCAATTAAGAAGAAAAAAAAGCCTGTACTAACCTGCAGTCTGGGTTTGGCAGCCAGGTAGGAAGTAATGCAGGGCTCTCCCTTGCCTCCATAGCAGGGTTTGGTGTTAAGGAAGCCGTACAGCAGCCAGGCGGTGTGCAGCATATACACCACGAACACTCCCAGCAGCAGCTTAGCGACGGAGCTCCTCTTGCCTCCGCTGTCTGCAGGTTTGGAGTAACAGGATGGGAACATAGTGGAAACAATGGTATTTGACACCAAGAGAAAAAAGGGCGCAAAGTGTCACGGCGTCAAAAGACACAATCGGCACGACTTCCTCCCGACTCGCAGCATCCTTCCGGTCAGGTCTGCATCCAGCTGACCTGGGGATGCTGATGCTTCGCGCCTGCGCACACGCTCCTTTAACAATTCGAATTTGAGAGAAACGCTCGTAAATACACTAAATAAATTTGTCAATTTGATTCATGCGACATTTTTCCCACTCGGATGTAGCTAACCTTTGTTTCTTCTGCACATACTTTTTGTTTGAAACACAGCTCACATGTGAACAACTTTGAGGCTAAACCTAAGCCTAATTGAGACACGAATCACTATACAATTATTTAGACGTAGGTAATTCGTTAAAATCAAGTAAAACTGTATGTACTCTTAAAAAAATGTGGTTTATGTGAGTGCTGACAGTGGTAAATATCACTATGACATAGCGTAGATTCACTGTAATGACTAATGGAAACAAACTGAATCATTTGTTCCACTAAAATAGTACATGTTCATTTTATTTTTGAGCAGGTAAGCTTAAAAGAAGTGTACTTATTGTATTTGCGCTTCTTACATTTTTAAAATATTACATTGATCATTTTGCCCCGCGTGACACAAAGTTTGAACCCTACTGATCTAAATTATCGTCTTTAACTCACACCAATTAAATTATTATTTCTTCAAGTATGAGATATAATATTTGATTTTAAACGAAATAAGCTAAAACCTCAGTAATAGTGACTACAGAGTGATTGTCTTCAGCAGAGACGATCTTTGCACCACAATGCACTCCGCGGTGCATTGTGGAGCATGTTGTGGAGGGTGCTCTTGCTCCTGTCCTCCGGTCCTGCTAGCTTGGAGGAGGGGTTGTTTTCTCGGAGAAGCAGCCTCAAGTTTTCAGTCAGGAGAGCCGATAGTTAGCGGCATGTGTCCAGCTTATCTTCCTGGAGGTTTAGTTTTTTCTCAGAACGGACAAAACGTACATACGAAGAGTTAGCCGGTACAAGCGGAAGTCCAGAGCACATTGTGAAAACATTGAGAGGAAGGTTAACCAGTTCAACAGGTACAGAGAGACTGCTGAAAAGTACATTAACTGAGTTTAATCTAAAGTTATTGCTACGACCGTCCTCTCTTGTTGCTGCCCGCGAGCCTGTAGGCTCATACGAGTTTGGACAACTCGGGAGATGACTCAAGTATTTTCATTACTCTTTTTTTATGGAGGCTGATGCTGCCATGTGTGTATTTCTCCAGTAACATTTTTCAGACTCCTTCAGTCTGTGTTTGGCTGTGATGGAGGTAAAGTTGCACCGACTGCTACTGTTTGCTGGCTGCATGAACTCTTCCAGGATGTCATCTGTTAGAAAACGAGTTTTCAGCTCCTTCTGCTCACCATTTGGTGGGAGTCAAACTCTGATCCTCTTCAATGGACCCACAGTCACACACCAGCTGAGGCAAGCTGGTAGTAGAAAGGCGAGCTTGCTCAGCAGGAGCTACGGGGATATTGGCTGTAATTCCACGTGTTATCAGAGGCCAGTGTTATTAAGAAGTCTCCATAGGAGGTGTCAGTCTACTGGGCTCACGAAGGACATCCTGCTGCGAGGAGGAGCGGCCTGGCCTGGTAAGATTTGCACAGATTAGCTTAAATCACTTTAGTTACAGGTAACTGCAACACCTTAGACATAACCTCTGTTATGTCTAAGGTATCCTATAGCTGGTATTGGCTTAAAAACGTTTTGTTTGTAGATCTTAGAATTTTTTTTTCATATGTTGTTTAGAATTTCATTTGCTCTTTTACCTTTTGTCCATTCAGGTTTCCAACTTTATTTTGTGAGTTGAAAATAAAGAAAAGTGAGCTACACGTGGACAAACAGAAAAGGTGTCAGGCTTTATGGAACTACTTACAACAGACTGTCTGATGGTTATGTATTTGAGGAAAAACATAAATAAATTCAGAGTTGATCCTCTCATATATGGCTGGTTTTCAACTTGTAGTTCTTCAGGATTTACCTCGTTGTAGCTAGCATGCCATGTGTCTGCCAAACTGTGCTATGTTTGGGGGTTTCATGGATACAACTGAAGAGATGGAAACAATTGGGTCTTTGTGACAGATTGGTGTTGACAACTTTTCCTATTTATTGTCAACACCACTGGAAAAATGTGACGTTATTAACCACAACAACAAGTATTCCACACATATGCATGCAATTAGCTTTGCGTTTGCTGTTGGATTACATAACCCAAATTGTTTAGTTGAAGAAGGAGGCGCAGATAAGAATGATGAAAAGACAAAGCTTCACAATCGTTTGTCGGTGAATGATTTGCTCTGGGTCACTTTACCTCTTCACCAGATTCTACCCCTGTTTTTTACCCAGCTGTTGCCTTTTTACACCTGTTAGTGTGGTATTTTATGCCCATATGTTCCTAACATAGCATAATCAATTTATTTTGTCTTGTTAGTTATGTACTTTGATGTATTGTGGAGATTGATAATCATAAAATCTGTATATGTAGTAATATGTGGTATTGTATTTTAACCTATTTTTACATTTATTATAAGTCTGATTCTCATGTTTACCTGCAGGTACTTATTATGCAGACCTAAGCCACTCTGAGAGACATCCTGTTGGTTACTAGTTTAATAGTCATTTATTGGAGAGGCATAACCACATTTGTATACAGCAGACTTTAAGTTGACTATAAAAACATTTTAAAGTTATCAAAGTGAGTATGAACTGATTCATGGTGGGTCCAGGATGTCCTGAGACAGAAAAGTCCTTTATAAAATGAACAGCACCCAGTATGTCGCCAGTATTTCAACATTTTAGTCAGTCAAGAAAAAGATTTAATTCTTCTTTGTTTTGAAGGTACGGACTGATGTGACAAAATGTGATGCTATTTAGATTCTGTTTGTCAAAAAGGTCATATTTTGTTACTGCCGTGATTGAAAAGGCATCAGGACATTGTTGCATATTTATAGCCAAAGAATGAAAAAAGTGTTGTCTTTAAAGTGTAGTTGTGTTTTGCTTTTCTTTTACCAGTGTCCGCTGTGCGCAGCCGCGTGACTGATGCCCCTCTGTCCACTGTGTCTCCGACTTTCAATGTGGTGAGATAATCGACTCCGAAGAGTTGTGTAACTGGTATTACTGCTGTTGCTTATGTTTTCACTGGTAAACTTGATATTATGACGCTTTAAAACAAAACTCTCAGACTATTGGATTTCATAGATATCAGACTTACAGAAGACCTTGAAGTTTCTTACGTTCAGTGGTGAAATGGATTTAAATGTCTGTTTACATCCAGGCTGCTGAATGTCATTAAAGAGTTTTATGTCCCATTTATTTAACAGATGAAGTTTGATCTGGAGGGAAATGTGACATCGTTTGGTAAGTGTAAGAAAATCTCAGCAACCAAGACTGATGATTGGTTCATAGATTTGTATCATTCATATGTCATTTAAATATACCAGCTGTATAAACTTCTTACGCCAGAAACACAAATCATACATACCTCTGAACTTTTTTTTGTGTGTTTCATTACCGCAAACTTCTACATGTTTTATTTATTGGGGTTTTGTGTGATAGATCAACACAAAATAGTGTGTAGTTGTAAGTTGGAAGGAAAATTAGTCAACACCATATAGAGCCACCTGTCATTACAGTGTTTTTGGACATTCTCCTTTACAAAAGAGCTAAAGGTCAGTCAGATTATTTGGAGAACTCCTGGGAGCTGCAGGTTCTACATTTTCATTCAAAGACATGAATACTCTTTGGTTGTTAACATTTCTATTGTAGCTTTGGCTGTACATTTCAGTCAGCTGGGACAGCATAATGCTGCCATCATTGTGTTTCACAATAATGACGATGATGTATTTCATTTTCAGTGCTGTCCAAAATCTCAAATATTGGTCTTATGTGGGTAGATCTGCTCCATATTCTCCTGTCAGGATGTCCTGTGGCAGAAAGCTTCTTTATAAAATAACCAGTTTCTTACAATGTTTTATAAGAAACTAGATTTTAGTTTATTTGAGTATATTTGCATTTGTACACTTATTACTTGATATTAAATGGAACCACACAAACCCTTCTTTTTTCCTCATTTGCTCTACTTTGTGTTTATCTCCATGTAAAATCCCAACATGTGAACCAGTTTACAAAGCATAAAAATGTTGCTAAAAGGCATAAAATGTTGATAACAGACATTTCTCCTGTGATGCCTTTTTATTTTCCAGAAAAGAAGAAGACAGAACTTTGCCAGGAGCTTCAGCTTCAGGCCAGAGACCTTCGCTTCCAACACAGCACCAGCCTCAGCACCAGAAACAACTGCATCATCATACGGATGGGCGTACGTTCTCTTCCTTATTTCTTGACATTCTCTTTCTAATCACGTTCATCAGAAAACAGAAAAATAAATTAGAGATACTGTAAATAGACTTATTAGTGTTGGGCTGTCCAAACAGGCACAGTGTGACAGATAAACATCAAGAGCGATGGTTGATCAACACTCCTTAGCTCGAGCAACAGCAAACTGTCCACTAGAGGGCAGGATTGAGAAGAAGAAGTAGCAAAGGTCCTCAGCGGTCCTCATTTTACAGAGTCTTCCCTGAAGCTCATCTTTTGTCTCAACAATTTCAACATTGAGGTGGGCACACTGTCTGTCGCAGCTGGGGGAAAAAAACAGATTCAAGTTATTTAAATATGATCCAAACTAACATCTCAGTAAGAAGCTGGTTCTACTCTTCCATACAGAGGTGCACACAAAACATTTCATACCATTGAGGTGGTTTAAGATAAATATCTGTTCTCACGTGTCCTTTTTTGCTCCGGTTCGAAACGCTCGGCACTCCATACACGCAGCATGATCCTGACAAACCCACGCAATCAGGGCAGTCCTCGCAGGTCGCACCGACATACGGAGGTATACAATGACACTTTCCGCATTCACACACCCCTCTGCCGTTGCACAGCATTTGGTTTTTGGCCATACAGGAAGCGGTTTCCATGGAGCAGCTGCAGGCACTGCCGATCCACTCACTGTTACACACGCACCTCCCACACTCACACCTCCCATTACCTCCGCAGAGTCTGGTAAATAGAAATGTTTTGACGTCAGTGCTGTTTGGCATCGGTTCTAAAATTACAGTGGCAGACACATTTAGTTTCAGGCCTAGTAAAGATGTGTAAAAACAAAACAAACTTTAAAATCATCTCACGGTGAGAAATGGAGAGAAATCCACTACTCAACTTGACGCAATGTAGTCTGTGGCCAGAAAACAGCTTATTAAAGAGCCATTTATCCCTCAATCTGACCAGAGCTGCAAAACCTTCATGACTTTATAAAGAATGGACCAGCTTTCAAGTTTTTTTATATGTCTACCGAGTAAAATTAGTTTATTTTATAGCTAATTAAAAGTACCACAACTTAATTTCTTCTATTGGGCTTTAGAACAAATAAGACCATCACACAGTAACAGAAAGAATGATTTTCTGATGAGACCTTTTCTGTGTTTGTAGAAAATTAAGGGGAAAAAGACGACCATTCTTTCCTTCCTTGTGCAATTACTATTATTCTGTTGTAGAAACTCTTAAGCTGACATGCCATGATAAGAGAAAAAACTCCTACAACCTTTTTACTACCTTTACATGTAAAAACGCAGCTCAGTTTAAGCCACTGTGCATGGCTTAATAGCTTCAGGCTGCAGATATAGCACCACACCTGCATAGAATCATTAGGTCATTAACAAGACTCTGGAGAACTTATCTACACAAGGAGGAGGTAATTAAGCCATTTCATTCCAGTGTTTTGTACCTGTGGCACATCTAAAAACTGCAGGACAGTGGCCCTTGAGGACTGGAGTTTGACACCTGTGATCTAGAGAGACTGTTCAAAGAGCAATAGTAACCCCCCTGGCTCCCTCTGTATGCTCCAACCTTGGAAAATGTTATAGGAGATAACTCAGCACCATCCTGTAGGCAAAAGGTTGAGCAAAGTATTGATTGCAGGGGGATTTTATTAAAAATAATCATACACTGAAGTTAAAGTTAGTATTTTTCTATCATTTTCGACTTGACATTATGATACAATGGTAAAATATCACCATATTTTCTTTCCTTTTTGCACATCTTTATAAGGAATGCATTGAAAATGTGTTTGACACTGATGAAAGGAGACCTTTGTGATTTTTTTTTTCTTGTGGTTCTGTACCTGTTGTTATGGTGTGGACAGTCAAAGTTGCTGCACTCGCAGTATCGTCCGCTGTACGTCTCTTTTGGGTCTGCCCGCCTGTTGCACTCACAGAAACCCTCCACACAGATGCCGCTGCCGCTGCAGACTGGGGCGTTTGGGCCCGTGCGGCACAAATCTTCATATTGTGGTGAGATGGAGTCGCCATTCATCTGGCATTGTTTCCCAAAATAAGGCACATAGCACTCACATTGGCCACAGACCAGAGTCCCTTGGCCGCTGCAGGCAGGGCTGTTTTCCTCATGGCTTCCAGTGCAGTTACACTCACCTGTGGGAAGCAGAATAAATTCAGTAACAAAACATTTTTTTTTTTTACCAGGTTATAAGCAGAGATGCTTTCTGACAGCTTACACAGCAATGTTATTTGTAGCTGGAGGCTCACTGAAAACCCTCTGGGTGTGATAAGAATGGACCAGGGTCCAGTTCTGTTCTGGTTTGAGGCTCCACTCGTACTGGGACACTGGGCAGCTTCCACACTCACCTACATTGAAAAATGGCGATGAATATAGTTCAACTCTCCTCAGCACATTATCCTGTATTACCTTTCTGACCTGTAAGAGCTGCGGGTTTCCTTTGGTTATGCTGCTGAAAGTGACCTGAACTCCAGCTGGCACGTTGCTGAGGTCCATAATCGGCTCTGGTGTAGGGTGGTCTGTTGCTTTGGAGATGGTGAGAGGAAAGGACTCCCTAGCTCCTGGCCTCAGGTGGACGGAGACCTCCTGGGGCTGCAGGAGCAAAGGTTCAGCATCTGCTGGGTCAGCCCTGCAGACCCAGAAGTAGTCATACTGTCATTCCTGGATGAAAAATGATGCTTTCAAAATGTTGTTCAAAATAAAACCTGAAAAATGTGGTTTGCCTTTGTATTCACTGTCATATAGTCTGATACTCTTAAATAAATATAGTATAACCAATTGCCTTCCAGAAGTCCAAGAGTTCACGCGTGTGTAATCTCAGGATATGTACTTCTGTGAAGGCCTCCAATAGTCCAATAGTCAGATGAGACCAAAGCTAAACCTTTGACCCACATGCACATCTGTGTTCTGGGAAAGTGTACATCACTCTGAATGTAATATGACCCTGGTGGCACATGGTGGTGGCAGTGTCTTATTTTCAGCAGGGAAAGACAAGTTGATCAGTTGACTAGAGGATGAACGGAACTAAGTGGAAGACAATCTTGCAGGAAAAATAATCATGTTTGAATCTGCAAAAAGACAGAGAGCTCCAGTGGGAATGTTCAGATCAAACCATAGTGGTACGGTAGGATGGCCCAGTCGCAGTTCAGAACTAAATACCACAGAGAATTTGCGGCAAGCATTCAGTCTGACTGAGCTTGAGCTGTTTTGCATATAAAAATATGGAATCATTTCAATGTCAAGATGTGGAAAAACTGGTAGCGACAAACACTAAGAGCAGCCAGCAAAAAGTGGGACAAATGCAAATTCACACCACACCTTTTAGATTTTTATTTGTACTTTCCATCTTCTGTAGCTACACTTTATGTTGATTCGTCACACAACATCTAAATAAAATACATTAAAGTTAAAGAACTCTAAAAGGTAAATAACATGAAAACTATTATAATGTGCAAGTGGAAAGTTACAAAAGGAAGTCATTGTTGCTACTACATGGGCACCCATAAACATTTAACCCAATTAGAGTTGCTTATTGTTATTGTATAAGTTAGGATGCTTACCCACTATCATTTTTTACCACCTGGATGCTGCCAGAAGGGTTATAAATGTGTCTCCCATGACAGCCAGTGCTCTGCAGCTTTTCTGTTGTCGCACAACGAATGTGAGCTTGAGGGGAGTTGCACCAAGCACAGCCAGAGCCGGCCTGGATGCACTCATCGCAGCTCGAGGCGGACTGCAGACACCTTTGTTCCTGGGCCCAGCTCAGACAGAACAACAGCCAAAGGAACAGCAGTTTCACAACCATCCTGCAGCCAAGGGAAATTATTGGATAATAACCTTTCAACTGCAAGCCTAACATAGATAAAAGAAACAAAAGTTGTGATACAACGCCTTGTTCTTCGCTTGATGTGTTGACAGCCCTCTGTGCTTTATCAGAATTGTCAGATCTACTTCTGCAGAGCGAGATACACCAATATGCTGCTCGCAAACATCCCCAGCCCTAAACACCAACCTGTAGAGGATCAGTAAGATTTTATCGATCTGGCTGCTCGCTGCAAATATTTACAGATCAGAGTCAACTCTTGAAAGGACAGACTTTAAAATACACATATGGGCAGATTACAACACATCCACAACATGCAGATAAAACCGCTTTTAAAAAACAAAAGTGTCTGCATCTTATATACTAACATTGCAAGTTTTAATTCTTTCAAAATATTATCTTTTCAGTCTTTGAAAGTTATCCTGACCCAAGAGTCGCTTTTGGTGCTGGACTATCGTGGTTTGAGTCTGGAACGCTGGCTGGTCCTGGAGCTCGCCCCTCAGCTAGCATCGCAGACGCACTCTCTGCCTTTTGAGTTTAGAGCACTGGAGGCCATCCTGCAGCACAAGGTTCCACACGCTTTACGCTCTCATTCGAAATAACAGGAACCGTGTGTTTGTGCGTGCATCCTCATAGATCTGTGTCAACAGGTAAACAAGTTGCAAACTTGGTTGAACGATGTCGAACCGAGCATACTGGACACCCTGGAGTCGCTCGTGGATCCTAAAATCGTTTCTGCAGATAGAAGTAAGCTGCATATTCTACTGCAGAATAGCAAGAGGTAAAGAGCCCAATCAGACGGCAGAGTTGGACCCAAAACCTTGAGACATTTCATGTTTTAACTTGACTTATCTTCTCTCTGGCAGCTTGTCGGAGTTGGAAACAGACATTAAAGTTTTCAAGGAGTCCTTGCTGAAAATCCTGGACGAGGATGCGATGATTGAGCAATTGTGTCTCACCAAATGGACGGATCCAAGGATTTTGTATGTTCCCGTGTAATCTCATTTGTGTTTCTAAATGCTGAAATCAATTTCTGAGAGCTCTAAAAGGACAGTGGTTAAGTAGTTTCTGTGCAAACAACAACAAAAAAAACAACAACACTTCGATCAATCGCAAACGGTCAAAGTTGGCTTTTCACTATTTTCACACATCAGGAATCAAGTCTATTTAATTGGATGTTATTTTATTTTTGATAGACTGACAAAAGGCATAGGAAAAGAATACCTTTTGTTTTGTATTTTTGCATTCTGTGACTCAAGGCGGATGGTAACCAGCTACTAGCTTAACATCTATCGTGTGTAAGTGCAAATATCACCAGTTGACTGGGTGATGTTTGTTTTTGCCACTCCCTCATGTATGTATGTTGCTTGTCCTTACAAGCCAGCAGGATCCCCCAATTATCCCCTACACTTATTGTTTTTTCAGTCTTGAATTTTATTCACGCTAGCTTTAAAAAAGGTCTTTAAAAGTCTTAAATCTGACTTGTCGAAACCTGCTGATACCCTGAGCACTGTTTATAGTTTTGCCATGTTAAACTGAGCTTGACCATGTTCACCAATTATGTGACTGAAGGCAACTGTCAACGTAAAGAAGGTCAAATACATACAGACGCCACAATTTTTTTATTTTTGCTAGCGGTGAATATTTTATAATAGATACTGGAAAAATAAAAGTACATTTTAATGCAATAACAATATATGTTATTGCATTATTTTCTTTCTCTCTGAGGTTCATTTTGCCGCACCTTAAATGTTTTTTACGCTTAAATGATAAACATATGTATGTTTGTTTCTGCCTTTTAGTGAGGAGAGCAATTTGGGTATCGACCACTGTGAGGAGATGGAGCTTTTACTTGAGAATTACTACATGCAGGTAGGTGTGCTTTTTTTAAGATTTAATTTTATTTCTATTTTATCATTTATCCACCTGTGATGTTGTGTTTATTGGGAAGCACTTTGGTAACCTGAGGCTGTTGTAAATGCGCTACATAAATAAACTTTGGCTTGACTTGACTTTTTAACATTAATAATAAATGTTAAAACAAATGTCTTTTGGACTAAAATTTTGATTTATTTACTTTTAAACAAAAGGCAAAACACAGAGGGGAAATCGCTTATTAATAAAAACAATTAACAATTCATAGACTTCTACATGTATAACTTGTTTTTGATACATTTATATTTAAAAAAAGGAAAAATAATTTCTTCTGAAAAGTGCTAAATAAAGCTGAGCTGGATGTGTCACCATAGAGACACATATGAAGAGGCTCAGCTTCAAAAATTAAACTGATGCCAGGTGCCATGAATGAAGTGTATAAAATGTCACAACTCAGTACCTGCAGGCTACATCCAATAATCAATATCTGTAGTGGATGATTCATAGATCATCAGTCGCACTACATATTCAATGAGTTCAAGATGAGTGTGCACCAGCTGCACTTGTGGGAGGGTCAGCTGTAGTGAGAAAACATGCAGCACTTTTCGCGTTGCCAAATAATGACAAATGAAATGCACATTTTGCTGACAAATTGGATTTGTCTTCCAAGCTGCTCAAAAAGCTTTTTTTGTTTAGTAGTTCTCAATTATGTGGATGACTTTTCTCAGTGATGAGGATATATTTTATGAGTAACTACAACTCACAACCTGAGACTAATTAACTTGTTGTGAAAAAAAAAACAGCTCCTTCTGACTACTCAGATTCATGTATTGAGTTGTAAGCCCTCAAGAATTAGTCCAACTCCCCTCATCTGAAGCTTTTAGGTGTTCATTGACATGTCCCAGCAGTCTGAACAGGATTAAATGACATTTCCAAGCAGTTGGGATCTTATCACTTGTCAATTAATCAGTACTGTAATCACTCAAATATGTCTCTTTTTAAGGTTTCTTCCAGAAGCTGCGATTTTGCTTTTGAATGCTTTCTCTGATTCAGGTGATGATTAGAAGAATGTCAGACAACTCCAAATTTAAGACGCGTCTGTAATTCACAGAACTGTATTCGATTTAAACTAAACACAGCCTGTCGGCAAAAACAACTTTTTAATAGTTTTTGAGAACTGCAGTGGAGGGATGATGGTTTGGGCTGAACCTGTCAATATCTCGTTCTGTTCAGTAAAATGTTCTTGAGTGAGACGATTAGACAAAGAGAAACTAAGACGAAAGATCCTAATCAACAAATGAATCCCGGAAGACAAAAAGAATGATAATGTTGCTCTGTGGAAAACGAAGCTCAGACCTCGACTCCATGTTAATGACACAATGTATCTTGGTTACTGCTTTCATCTAGGATTTTATCCACTTATCTTTAATTTTCAGGGCGGACCAGATGATTTCTGGTTTGTTCTGAAACAGGAAACCTAATTAAACAGAGGATGTTTTCAGTTTTGGCCATGACCGTGCGTTCAGATCATAATCTCTTCACTGCATACAGGCCGAGGATCTCGCCAACAAGACCAGAGAGCTCAAGGGACTGATAGACGACTCAGAGAGTGTCATCTTTATCAATCTGGACAGGTACATGCCCTGATTGGACATTGTTTCAAAACGTTATATGTACAACCATGTCCGGAGAAAGAGACATGTCGGCACAGTAAGCAGTCAGGGTCTTGTTGGAAACTGCTGTTCTGTCCACTTTGCCATTCTTTCTTTGATTCTCCAGAAAAATTGTGAAAATATTCACAGTTCACGTAACATAGCTATGCATGTAACTATGTCTTTCCTGCTGCAGCCATCGTAATGTGATGATGCGTCTGAATCTGCAGCTGACTATGGGTTCCTTCTCCCTGACCTTGTTTGGGCTCATCGGGGTGGCTTTTGGAATGAATTTAACGACGGCCTTTGAAGATGTAAGTCATTCTACTGTTAATCATGCCTTATGGTTCAAATTGTTTATCTGCTAAGTGTCTGCCTATCTTTGTTCATCACAGGACCCTCGTGCTTTCTGGCTGGTAACAGGCTTCATGTTTTTGGGCAGCGGCTTAATATGGAGACGCCTCTTATCGTTTCTAGGACGGCATCTACATCCCCCATCAATGGTAATCCAAACTCTGCAGTTCCACTACACGGCATTGTTGTACGTTTAAGCATTTTGTCACGCCGCAAGCACATTCTCCAGAGTATTTTATTGGATTATAATGAGGTAGACTATCACAAAGCAATAATTATGGCATATTTCATCTAATATTGTCATTTTTCTACATTCTGTTTTACAAATTTAAGTCTAAAAAGAGTAGTATTCATTTGTATTTCCCTCCAGCCGTCTATCTCCATCCAACTTCAAGTCAATTATTCACATGTGGGCTCTATTAACTAACTACATGACTTCTGATGGCAGTTAGCCGCACTGGATTTTATTTAGCTATATCAGATTTTCTTTATTTTAAAAACAATTTTGCGTTAGTATAGCAAATAAAAACCCAGGAAAATACATTGAAGATCATGGTTTAAACATGTCAAAGTGTACTGTTGCGTGTATTTGTACATACTGTATGTGAATCCCTGTCTGAACTCCTATAAGTTACTGTGTTGTAATGGCTAATTTGTGTTTTGTTTGTGACACAGTTTCCTTCCATTTGGAAAAGAAATGTAAAACCGCAAGATACTAAGCCTGGAGTCAGATGAGGTCCTGGTTTCAACTTAGGAAAAAAAACAGACCAGAGCCTGCAGCTGTGAAGACGATCCTATCACCATGCCTATAAGACACCATGAGTCTCACCTTTGTGTGCCCCTTTTTTGTGGTACTAGTAGCGGTCGAGGCTGTGTCCACACTATTCTGTGTTTTTGTTGTATCATTTGGCTATTCCAGACCTCCAAATGAATATGTTCACAACCTGTTTTTATTCAGAGTAAAGTTACGGAAAATCACTTTGTTGTTTCTGGTGTTAATGCCTTGGAAGGTGAGTGGCAGATCCTGACCTGAGACAGATGACCATCCAAACCATTAAAGGAGCGGTACTTTAAAAAGTGGCTTTTTCAAGAGTAGATGTATATTTATTCTAATGTGAAATTTTAATATGTGTTTAAAGTTAAAAGTCAGCCTCCAACTTTGCATAAAGAATGGCTATGAATTTAAACCAGAGTTCTTACAGTGTGGCATGCACTGCTTTGGAAAGAGTGACGCGAGTTGATAATCTGGTATGTTCTGTGGTTGCCAACATGTGTCATTAAAATTAACTGATGCATAACAACTGGTCCGTGTCATTTCCGTTTAAAATAATGGCCGAGCGGTCTAACTAGTTTGTCCTGTGTTGAAAAAAATGATCGCAGTACTTACATGAAATGCTTTAAGACTTCATGCTGACTTTGTTATATCACTAATCCTATTCAGAATTTTAATGGTGAAACATCAGTGAAAACATGCAAATCCCTTTGAATTAAGAGGTTTTATCACTTTAAACCTGAAACGTGAAGCACAAATTGAAATTATTGGGGAAGAAAATTACCTCTTACTGAACAAGGTAATTCGGCGACTGAGCATGAAAGTTGCAGGTATTTGAACCCTTCAAGATGAAAGTTCTTAAACTATAGTTAGTAGGATTTTTTCCAAAGATCTAATCTATTAAAACAGTAAAACATACTATTCAAAAGTTGGTTTGATTGCAAGCCCCTCTGCAAAAAGTATTACTGCCTCACTGTTTTTGCTTTTCAAACCTATGAAATAATAATTGGCACTGATTTTTGTAGGTTTTGTCAACAGCATTTAGTGTGATTTATTTATTACACCAAACAAAGGGACTTTAGGTAACTAAGTCATAAATATACTTACATGATTATTTACACCATTAAGAAGGTCTGAATAAAAAAGTTTAGCTGTACTAGGTATTTGGGTTTTCAGTTCAAGTATTTTTGATGTTAAATTCTTGATTTTGACAAACTAAATCCTATCAGTAACTTAATGCATCAGCAGCTAATGTCTTAATGGTTTGTTTCACTTGGTTTACAGTAATTGAGGGAATTGTTTGCCCTTTTGGTTTAGCTTTTTGGTTAAAAATATAAAGTTTTATATTAAACATATCAATACCAAAGATAACCTGAGTTTTCAAATGATTTATTTAGAGAAAAGATCTATTCAACCTTCCTATTATCATGTAATTGTTCCCTTGTTAAACAATTAACTGAGATTACAATGTTTCACTTGGATTACTAACAGACCTTTAGAATTGGAAAAAATTACTTACATCGAACCATGAAGTAGGCTGAAATAGCTCAAAAATCAACACAGACGAGAAATGACATTATTAACACCTATCAGTTCGGGAATCTGCCACAAAGCCAAAAGGGCTCTTTTTTTCGCATTTTCCTTTTCTGTTTTAACTATCATTCTTCACTAGAGGGCACAAGCTGGGTGCAGAGACTGTACCGCCTTGCTCCATCTATCTGAGATGCAACACAATGTCACAAACTAACCTGTTTTGTGAATTTTCTGTTTTTGCTGTAAGAGGCTCGGTGAGATTTATTTTATTTATTATTATTATTATTATTATTATCATCAAACATGTCTTTATAGATATTTTTACTCAAACAGTTGGGTTGTTTCATACTTTATTGAAACGATCGAGACCCATAAGCAGGTAACTTCACTTAAACGATTGCAAAAAAGCTCGTATTACTTCACTTATGAAAATAAAGACAATACAACTGAGGCGACGTAGAAAAGACGTATTTTAAAATACCACAAAATTAAATGCGTTGTCACGACAACCAGTCTCAGAATAACAAACTCCCCTTTAGCTTCCCCCCCAACCAACCCATCACCTTCATGAATGAACGTCACGCCGCGCTGACGTCATTGCGCAGCCACGCTGCGTAGCCAGTCTAAACATCTCCACAGTGGAACTTTGCTTTCACACCGAGCTTGGGAGTTGTTCCCGACGGATCTGAGATTTAAGCAAACTACGTTTCCATCAAACCGTCACGAAAATTTTGAACAGTTCTGTTTTATTATCAGTTATCTTAACTATTTATATTTTTTTTCGGTTTGTGGTTTCAATTGTAAAATATTTTTCCTTGTACAATTTTTTTTTTTTTTTCCGTTGTTTGGTCGTCAAGATGAAGAATCTGTGGCTTTTCTTCCTCGTCGCGCTGTCGACTGGGTTTATCAGCGACAAGGTAACGAGCTTTTATTTTGGGTTCTGCTTTCACAGTGGGTTCGCTCACATAGTTAATGACAAACTTAATTTTTTGTTCTCATTTCACGACCAGTTTAGCTACTTTCCAGCCGTTAAAAATGCGTTTGGAAAACTCCCATAATGTTTGTTTTTGTTCAGATGGTTTGTTGTTTTTCGTTTAACGTTCCTCCTGAAGAATTATCAACATTTTCCAGATCTTCTCAAAAGTGTATTTTCATGTTGTTCGAAGTTGTTTTGCCATTGTCTTTGTTTATTTTATACAATCTCATGTTTAGATTTTTTTTTTAAATCAAAAGTGTGCCACAAATAATTAAGTTAAACGTAAACACGGATGACATTATCAAGCTGTAATGTGAAAATTGCAGTTACTAACACAGATGTTGGCTGATAATCATGTTGTGGATTGTAGCCAAGTTCAAGCTTTCCACCAGCTGGTGTCAAGTTCACAAGTCTGGCTAGCCTCCGGCTCAAAAGCTTTGACATTTAAACCAAAAGCTTGAGATCTGAACTCCCATTTAACCTGGGCTTCGATTTTAATACACAGATTAGATTAAAAAAAAAAAGAAAAGAAAAAAAAAGTTGAAATCTGAAGAGAAATATCAATATTTGGCCAGGATTCTTTTACATCTGTGCCAGATCCATAGTCTGAAATTTTCTTGGAGATAACAGGATAAATCACAGCTGTTTGTTGTGTTAGGTGTTAAAAATAATAACCTGTTTACAAGACCTGACTTAAAAAAAAAAAAAAAAAAATCCAGAGTGAGAGCCACAGACTCCAGAAAACGATTATTTAAGATTTATGGACTGTATGTTGTGAAAGAAAGGGAGCTGAAACTTGAGACCATTCTGGTAAATGAGGGGTGGGGAGCAAGACTTAGAGTTGTGGATATACTGTTTGGATTTTTGTTTTGTTTATTCCCATTCTGTAGATCAGTGGCTGCCAAACTTCTTGAGCTTACCAAGTCACAAAGTAGCCTTGGGGGAAAAAAAAACTATATATGCATTCATAAACATGAATACACATTGTAGTTTTCTTTTATTTTTAACAGAGCCTCATTTTTGAGGAGGATTGTAAGACCCCAGGCTTGTTGATTTGTGAAACCTCTGGTAGTCTCAACCCCGATTGTTGAGTTTGTTCTCCCATCCAGTTATTGAAGTTCTGTTTAAATTCATTTTAAATGCAAATATAGATGCAACAATCAATCACTGGGAATCAGCCTTGACCCCCGTAATGTTGAACTGTATCTCAAATACAGAAAAATCAAGGTGGTTTATTGAATTAAGGAGAAATGACTGAGGCTCCCCACTATTCTCACTCTATAACCACGCAAGCCAACTGCATGTACTTTGATTTTTGTTTCTGTGTGTTTTGATTTTTGGATATTTTTCCTGGAAACCAGTAATAAAAACGACATAACAAAAGTTCTATTTCAAAATGAACGTAACACAGTCCAAATAAATTGTTGTAAAGGGCTATTTCTTTTTTTCTGTGGTGAAGTTTGCAGTGCGAGTATAGCTTTACATCGTAAAAACAAATCCATTGGCAAAGAGAAGTATATTTTTTTTTTCCATCATAGGCCCAGAAAGGCACATGAATCTGAGAACATAGTGATTATAGGAAGCACTATTTCTTCTGTACATCAAAAAGGTGCTGTCCTGCTTCTTTGTTTCATTACAGAACAAATATTGTAAATAAAGATCACAAAAAAAACATATCTAAAATGAAGTGAAAATTACTACAAAATGAATGCACCTCTACACGGATTTATTTAACTTGATGAGAAAGAGAGAAGGGAAAAGTCATGTCAGCTTTTTGTAAGACATAAATATGGCATAAATAAAGCCTTAAGAAATTTGACCACAAACCTTTGAAAAAGGTGCCACAAAATCTATCATTTTAGATTGCAAGAATCATAAGAAGAAAAAAAAAAGAAAACATGCAACATCATGGAGGGACTAGTTTAAGCATATATTTTGCTTGGAAAATTTGGGTGAGAAAATGAACAAGCTTTCATTTTTTCTTTATCAGTGATTCTTTGTAGAAGAATGCAAAAGAGAATCAAACCAAAAATGAAAAAGTATCTATATTATTATGTATTTTAAAACCAAAAATAATAATAATAATAAAAAAACACCTGTTTTTATATGTTTATTTCTGGTTCCAGGTGAAAAACCAAATCACCTGGAGCCAGGTGAACGTTGACCATTGACACATTTTAGCTTCATTGGAATCAAGTGGGTGTTGGGAGTCATATGCATCGAAATGGGGATTAACTTCCTACCTCCAGTAAAGGATTTCTTTTCTCTATCATTTGTTACAGTTCTCGGGAAACCAAAACCCTTTGAAAATCAGACCAAAAAGAAAATGAAAACCTTGTATTCTCCCCGCACCCAAAAAAGTATCTCTAATTGTTTTTCTTTTTTTTTTTTTTTTTTTTTTTTTTTTGCTCAGAGGCAACAGAAACATTATCTTCCCAGAATGGTGGCCGATACTTATTTCACCATTCTGCTCAGATTCCTCCTTACTTCATGTCTCTAATACAGGCTCCAGGCCTAAATTGCTGGGTGTGATGAGTTGCATCACATATATAATGTATATATATCTCCAAACTATGCTTCTCCTTGTGTGGTTGAGTTGGCTAAAGAGCGAGTGCTTCGTCAGCCGGTAACGCTGCTCTCCTCTGAAAGCAGAACGTCGAAGCGGGCGTTTGGTCCATGCCAGCATGTGGGCCGGTAGTTGTGTCATTTTCTGGATGGATGACTCACAGCGAGTCCCTTTGGGCTTGTCCAGGCAGGCACGTTACTGCGTGGAGCACACGCAGTTTTACGCCGAACCACACAAGGAAGGAGAAAGACAGTGACACATTGTCACACTGGTTTTAATGAGTCTTTTTATGGCGCTTTAAAAAGCCTGCTCCCAAAACGCACATGTGGCTGTGAAATTACTCTTCCACTGCGCAGTAAAATCAGACATAATGAAATGTAAATAAAAGTAGGCTGGTATCGCTTGTGGCGATGTGCTGCGTCGGTGCAGTTTCAGGTTTTAACAGTGTGAGTCACGGCATTGTTGAACAGAGATAAGACAACCACTCCAGGTCCGACCCAGTAAACCGAAGTTTATTGGGTCAGACTGTTTAAGTTAAGCTGTTTTAGTTGTTTTTTTTTTTTTTGAGGATCCCTCTTCCTCCTTTCTTCCCGTAGCGAAAACATTCTAATGATTTTTCCCAATGCGTGGACTAGGACCTTTGCATTACAGTGTTACTCTGTCGTTATCTCCATGCTGAACCCCTTCGCGACAGATAATGTCACAGTTAGATGTCTGGAAACTGCACTCTGAAGTTTAAAGATCACGAAGGCCTGCTGAGCTACAACAGAAAAGCTCAGATTTGTTTATTTCTGACACCTTTGAAGCTGTTAAAAAGACGCAGGCTTGATGTTGAGGTGGTCAAACGTTCTGTTCTGTGTTGCCTTGATCAAACATGCGCCCTCTTTACACAGCATTGTGTAAAGCAGGTATCTCGATGACGATGACAGGCTCTTCTGTGTGCTTTGGCCTGTTACACAATCTCTCGCTTGTCTCTACTCACTGGCTCCCATCTCCCAGGAGAAATATTTACATATCATCCCCAGAAACACACGATGGGAGGGGGTTGCTAAATTTTATAACGCACTCTTCTAACACACTCACCCCCACTGAATGTTTAAATAGCTGCACTGCCCCGCTCCAGCTGTTTCCAGTAAACTGTCTTCGGCTTGATAAAGCTTTAGGAAACCACACCAGTGTATACGCTACGTATGCTGCGTATGTGTGTTTTCCAGATGTTTGACCTTTGTGTCACATCTACCAGTAAACTCTGACACACAACCTATCTCTAGCGACGAAAGCTCAGAGTATTGAGCTCGTTTGTTACATTTTGGCTTTTGTGTTTCAACGATTTTTTTTGGGGTTTTTTTGTTCAATTAATAGGAAAAAGCATTAAGCAAGGAGGGATGTTATGATTGTATGAAAATTAACTTTTCATAAGTTTTATCTTATTTTTCTATATTAGTTGCAACTAACCTACGATTATCGTCCTTTTTGATGTTGAGTCATGACGTTCCCAACTTTAGCTGCTAATTCACTAAAGCCCAGATTAAATCCAAACTTATTGCGCTTTTAGAAGGCCTTTTCATTGATGCAGCCAACTCACTGCTATAAAGAATGTATGCAGACACATTCTTAATAATCTAAGAACTTAATCAACTTTTTTGTCACAAAACTTCAATGTGACGCACAGTGATGGCAGCATCATGATGTGGGCATGCTTTTCAGGAAGAAAAAAAAATCCTAGAAAAGAAGTTGTGTTGCAATGCTGAAAAAGGAGTGGGGATCCATCCTCAAGCAGAAGAGTGTCTCTACAACTAGATTTCTGATTAAATGGTTTTGATTTAAACCAATTAATGTGTTGGTATGGCCCAGTAACTTCTAGACTCGAATGCCTTTGGGAGGCTGTGGCAAGATTTGGAAACTTGCTGTTATGACCTCTATATCCCATAAGTGTGAGCCTGAATGAATTTACATCAGGAAAATAAAAGGGGAACAACCGTGTTTTGTTGTGGAGACGCATGTTAAAAGATTTGCAGCTGTAATTGGTTCAATAAAGTAGTGACTGAGTGGGGCGGAGTACAAATGCAAGCTTTTCAGATTTTTGTTTGGGAAAAAAAATAAAAAATTAAAAGCAAGTTGTCTTTCTTTCATTTCACATTTCTGCGCCACTTCTTGTTTATCTATTACTTCAGATCTCAACGAGACACTTTGAAGTTGTCCCGTGAGTAAATGTGGAAAAATCCCAAGGGCCGTGCGGAGGCCGTTGTAGAGGTGGGCGTGACCTGCTCTTTTCGCTTTGCAGCAGACATCAGTTTAAACAACTGACGTCTGGCCTCAATTGGAGCTTGGAGGTGAATCCCAAACAACTATCTTTCTTCATCAGCGCAGACTCTAAATTTAAAGCCATTTGGTCTAATTGTTGGCAGTATCTGTTGGAATAAGATAAAAGTTCAGTCCTTTGTGTTTGCTCATAAGTTTTCATCATCTGGATTTGTAATTGTTGGCTAAAAACAGAAGCCTCTTCTGTTGTTTAGCCATGTTGTGCATTAGCTTCTTCTGCTGCCTTCAGAAATGGGTGGAAATTTTCTCTGCTGCCACAGTGTGAGCACATTTGGTCTGCTTCAGCTTTACCTCAGCTGGGTCATTTGTCTGTAAGAGATCTGAGCCACAGCTAATAGGGGCAGAAACAGTTCATTGTTTTGTAAACTTGGTCCATTGAACACCTTAAGCAAGAGCATATGATAGAAATGTACCGTTGTAGTGAGTTTATTCAACCGTGTGTTCGATTTTTCTCCCTAAAGCTGATGCTGATGATGTCTTTGTAATGCTAACTTTGAGTCGTAAACAGTAGTCATAGTAAAACTGAATCGGTCACCTTATCTCACACCTTTTGTTATCCTCGGCACCTGTTTTGTCAGACAAATAACTTGTTCTGTCTCTCTTCTTCCGCTCCCTCCCTTTCCTTTCTTCAGGCTTTCTCCTCTCTAAGTCTCTCAGCACCTGTGTTAGTGGAAGCATAGTATACATACCAGACATAGCTGAAGTCTCAAAGGACCATATTCATCCATGTCTGTGTGTGTCTTTCTGTCTTAACACCAACTGTGTGATTCCCCTCTCTCCTTCACTTTTTTTTTTTTTTTTTTAAATTTTCGGTCGTTATCAGGCTTCTCTTGTTTTCCATTTTGCCTGCCTGGTGTGTTCGTTGCCTCGGCTCCTCGCTGACTGGGCTTTGCGTGCAGTTTCTCAATGGTTTTCAGCACGTCACATTTGTGTAGCGCCAGGTTGCTAGGAGGGTATCCAGAGCAACGGCAGTAACCTTTTTAACGTGTGTATGCACTTTGTCTGTTTTGTCTGTTGTCTTTGAAGCTGCTCTATCTCTTTCTCTCTCACTCCCACTCCTCTCGAAAACACTTTGTTCTCAGCTGTCTGGCTCTGGGGAGTATCACAAATTACATTCATGACACATGAAATGAGCATAAATCCAGCTTAGGCCAACTACTCATACAATGGTATGGCTGCAGCTCACACCGTGGTTTCTCTCACAGACAGCAGTGCACACTTTCAGCATATTTGGCCTGCATACATCACTGGTTACGAGGGGTATTGTCTTACTCTAGATCTGCAGAGGTTTTCACATGGTTTCAATTAGTGGGTGGATTTCTGAAAGTGTGAATTTATGTGCATCAGTGTCTCTCGTTTCCTTTTTTGTCTTTCTTTGTATGTCTCCCCCCTTAAATTACAGTACTGTTTTTTCTCTGTCTTCCAGCTCCTTGTCCTGTCCCAGTCAACTACTTCCCAAGCAGATGACCTTTACATAGAGGAACCGGGATCAGGTGACGTCCCCATAGACGATGAAGATGGTGAAGATGATGGATCTGGCTCTGGGTCAGGGTCTGGAGACCATGGTAAGAGTGGCTTATTTTGGTCATTTTATTTCAATGCAAATTTTAAATTTACAGTAAAAAAAAAAAAAAAAAATATATATATATATATATATATATATATATATATATATATATATATATATATATATATATATACAGACATCATTAATTGGAAATTATTGCTGTCACAATAAATAATTTTTGTCACGACTGGAAATTTCTCACGATAAACAATACAATAAATACCAATCCTTGGTTCAACATAAGATTATTACTCCAAAACTGTAACATGAAATATTTAGGATTCACATTTTATTCCAATGTAACTTTTTTTATTGCCCATCAAATGAAGTCATTTACTGTAGTTAAGCAGATTCTGATTTCTGATGACATTTTAAGCTGTTTACATCACCTGAGGTTAGCACTGCTAGCTTTACAAAAGCAGTGAGGTCCAAGAGGAACTTTACTGTTATGTTTTAAGCCTTTCTGTCAACACCCTGAAAGTCTCGCTGACTCTTTCTCTCAATAGTTTCAATTTGAATTCTGTCTTACACCTAATATCTACCTTCGACACAGGTTTCAGTATCCTGTCAGATCAAGACGAATTATTCAGGTTCCTGAACATCACTGAGAGCATCCTTTACAAAGAGCTGCTGCCACTTCCACCACAGCCAACTGTGAGCTCTGCTGCCGATCCAGAACCTACACCATATGACACTGAGGTACAACAAACAATTTTTCAATTTTAATTTTACTGATTATTATTATTATTATTATTATTATTATTATTATTATTATGTTCCTTCATTGATGATAATCTCAGTTTTATTTTAATCAGCTATAATTTGCTTATGTAAACACACACTTATATATATGGTCACACACATTCAGTCACTGACCCACAGTACCTCTGGTTTTTGTTTTTGCATTAATGTACTGTTTATGTATTTTGTTATGTGGTATAATGGGAAAATGAAACCAAACATAAAAAAAAATCATCTGAAGCAATTTTGTTTACAATTTGAAAAGGTTTCATTGTTTCATTCTTTTTGTTGAACATTGATGAAATGTAAATTACTGCACTGTGCGGTATGTGAACACTAATTAAAAGCAATAAAACTAGACATTGTGTCAAGTTTGTTTTCAAATATGTCATGTCTTTGGTCACTCCAGACTGCAGACTCCACAAACAACTATGTTGTTAGCCAAGGCCTGAGTACCAGTACCAGTACCAGTGTCAGTGCCAGTCCTGTCGATGTGACTACTGAGTTTAGCCCTCCTGTGAATGAAGAGATCCTATTGGACACCAAAGTCTTGATCAAAGTTGAAAGTGAGAATTTTCCTGAAGGCGGACGAAACAGCCGGCGGAACGAGCTCAACTCTCCACAGGAAGTCACTTCTGAGAATCTGTGGGAGAGGACAGAGGTTCTTGCAGGTGAGGATAGGTTTTATAAGTTAGTCAGATTTATAATTCATAAAAGGCTCTGAATTTTTTTGTTTCAAAGATGACTTTGTAACAGTTTAAGGCTGCAAATAAAGTCGATTTTTAAAAAAATCCTTTTTGTCCTCAGCTGTCATTGCCTGCGGAGTGGTCGGATTCCTTTGTGCCATTTCCCTCCTCCTCCTCCTCGCCTACCGCATGAAGAAGAAGGACGAAGGAAGTTACGATTTGGGAGACACCAAAATGTCTGCAACAGCTTACCACAAAGCGCCCACCAAGGAGTTCTATGCCTGAACTAACCAGCAGGGACAATCTAATGTGGAGTCTGGCTCCTTCTGATCAGGACTAAATAAGGATCTTTAAACAGCTGAAGAAGATTCCTTCAGATGAAGTTTGAAGTGTCTGTTCTCCTCCAGTGCTGCAGACATATGTTGTTGTTGTTTTTTTTGCATCCTCATCCATCCCCATCTGTTTGTGTTTGCCACCATTTTCTGCTTTTTTCTCTACTTAATGCTAAGTTCCTATGCAGAAACGGTAATAAGGAAACAAATGTATTCCTCCTCAAATGCATTTGTGTCATTTCCTTCCTGGGAAGGACGTTGGCATAAATATTGAATGAGCTTTTTTTTTTTTTTTTTAAAAAAAAGGAACCTTTCCTTCACCCTAAATGGACCACAGATGTTCTAATTTTGTATGTTTATCAAATTAATACTTGTTCTAACACTGTGCCTTCAGACCTTTTCAGCTGAATCACACTGTAATTCATTGTCCCTTTTTAGAGGAGCTCAACAAGAAGATGGGGGCGTGGGGGAACTGAGAAAACCGGACTCTGATAGTTTTGATTACTTTTTAATTAAAATGGTACTACATATATTAGTATTACAACCCTGTTCTTGTTGAGGTCATGCTTTCTTCATTAGTTCACTTCTGTTATATTTCATTTCGTTTATGCTTCTTTGTTAAAATCTTAATATTTTTGTTATGACAATGAATCTTTTCATAAGCTGCCCAGTATTGCCATGAGAGATTTTCTTACGCTGCAGGTACAAGTTCGATATGTATGTATGTTTGTTTTTTTTTTTCCTTCCTCCCTAAAGATATTTAACAGTTATAGAAACTGACCAAATATAATAAACATGCTTTACCTTTTTCAAAAAAAATTTTTTTTGATGTTAATGTTTAGAGGATATATTTCTGTAAGCCAAGAGATTTCCATTCCATACAGGTCCCTCAGGTATATAGCGTGTTTCAAACATTTCTTATATTTTCAGGATTATCTGACTTGGTGACTGAGTTCTGCAGGCATGTGGGACAGGTAGAGCCAAAACTAATGACTATAATTCAGAACCCACAGAAGTGACCAAAGTGTCTGGTGACAGCCAAAGCACATTCCTTTCCTGACTGTCCACTGTTTGCAGCTGTGAAAGAGGGTTTGGAGTTAAAGTAAAAACATCTCGTGTTACTTATTATTTTAGTGTTGGCTATAAAGGTCTGTTTATCTGAACTACAATATTCTTTTTTTATTGGTTTAATATGCATGTACATAAGTTTTATAGGTTTATTACCTGGTTGTTAAACTTTACCTCAAATGGCCAAAGAAGCATAGCGGGAGCTGCAGTAATAATACAGGTTACAGCAATGACAAAAGGGTGGTATTCATTTTTATTAGCACATACATGTACACCCAGCTGATGCAATATTTTAATAGGAAGGTTAGACATTTTATTATGTATGGACTTTATTTACTTGCTGCCTATAATATATGTTGAAGACTGTTTAATAGATGCTTCTTGGAGATTTAAAATGTATCCTTTTAAATACCAGGAATATGATCCAGATATGCTTTTGTCTGGATAACTGAGATCAGTGGTTGATTCAGAGAGGATTGAGCAAATGGTTAGACCTTAACTTCAAGGTATTACCAAAAGAGAGAGTTCAGGCCTTTTTATGAATTTAGTTTAATGTCATAAATAATTGAACAGTTGAACAATTGCTGTGTTGGGTTTTTTTCATGCCTTATTTCATTACATGTTAAATCAAAGGTCATTGTCTTCTTGTTTTTTTTTGTTTCCATATTTGATTTGTTATTTTGCAGTTATCTTTGTTCATAGAAGAGACACTATGAAGTTATCTGAATGCAAATGCAAACAACCTATTCACTGTGGCTGGAATAAACGGGAGGATGTGGTCACCGACCTTCTGTTTAGCGAACACTCAAACCGTCAGTGCCTCTCGCAGGGCTTTCGTCTGTTGTGCTGTTACAGTATTAGTATTGGGTTTTGAACTTTGAGCTGCACTCAATCAAAATCGGCCTTATCTTGTTTCAGAGGTCACCGCAGCGCTGTCCAGAAAACTTTGACCGTTGCAAAAACCAGAACGAGGGCAAACGGTGTCTTAGCATTTGCTACAACCCAGTAGGTAATGAGACGCAGTGATGTATGCGTTATTCTGTCTTTCGTCATAAGTGGCAAGTAAATTACACTTTAATTTATACATAATTTATACATACTCTCCATTATGTTGGTGATACTTGGGAATAGAATACAATATGCTTTTTCCCTCTTGCATAGGCTGTTTTCTAATGTCAGCTACATTGAGGTTTGTAGTTGACAAACTTCAATGTTGATTTGCAGCATAGATGTTGTTTATCTAAAGAAAAAAAATCTTATAAATTTAATTGGTACATAATTCAAATGGAGCATGTTAAAAATAATGATTGTCTTTATCAGTGTTAAAGATACTTGGTTGTAGTCAAAGAAACAAAAACAATCGTGTGAGCACAAATCAACTCACCAAAATCGCTGATGCATTGTGGGAGGAACTGTGTTGTTGGTGGATCTCATAAAATTTATTTCTCAATAAAAATGTGACATTATTGCAGTGTTGAAAGTGGCCTTTTTTTCCTCTGAACATTTTTGAATTTTTGCAAACATAAAACAATATTGTGTGTTTGCAACCTTATGTCAGCTGAACATTCTCCAAATTGATATGCACATAACTGTGCATTACTTTGTAACCTCTTGGTAAGCACATTTCTGTGAGAAAGCATTGCCAGAAAAAACACAGAAAGTCTTTTTTAATTATTTCATTTATTATGAGCAAAGCCTATGCAAATTAAGAGGTGAAAAAAATAACCTTGTTGAATCATGTCTGAACTGTGTTTGACCCCATTTTTTGGAAAGCTGATGTCAAAAAGTGATGATCACGTTTTGGAACATGTGCATTTCTTTGCATCGTAACCATAAAACTAACAGCATTGGAAAAAACAACCTGGTGCATAAATGCTACGGTGGTGGTGGTGTGATGACATGATCTATAGTCGCCAATGAATGGGTAGACCTGGACTACATTGGATATTAAATTTTGATTGAGATATTTTTGCAGGACCCTGAGTGTGGCATTCAGGTTTACAAATCTTCCATTTTGGCTGAATGAAAGCAGTTTTGCAAAGAAAAGTGGGTGAAAATTAAGACTCATTGCCATTTAGGATCTCAAGCCCTTAATGGCAGAAGCTGCCATGAAAAGTGGCACACGCAATTAATAGGTTTCGGGTGCAAATAGTTTTTCACACTTGTCTTTTTTTTCCCCCCTTAATTCATAAACTTGTCATCTGCATTTTGTCTCTACTGTGGTTATGTTTATCTGTTATTAAAATTTGCTTAGTTTGAAAGATTTAGGTGTAACAAAAAAACAGAAACAGAAGAAATATGATATGAATACTTTCACAATCCTGTATATGCACCTATTTGTAGATAGTTGGATAACTAGTCCACCATTGTTTTTTTTTATTGTTGTATTGTAAAAGAGTACATGTCTGAAGCTAATTCATCAACATTTGGATTATTTCTAATAATCAGACGTTTTTCCGTACCTGGTGGTTGGAGAGGGGGAACTCCAAAACGTATATACACACATAAATAAAGGGGTAAAACGTGCCTGAAGTCTTACTGTCCTCTGTGCAAAAAGCAAACATCTTAAAGTAAATTACAAGTTTAAAAACACTTCACATAATCTCATATTGTATAAAAGCAGGTTTTGCGAAACTAAGTTAATTTGGGTGGAACAATTTAAGTGGACAGCAGTGATTGCAGAGGAATGCTGGGGATTAGTGGTAAAGAAAGCTGGAGGATGCAAACCACAGATTGGGATGTGGGCAGATAAGTGCTGTGCTTTTTGCACTGCGGATACAATCCATCCCAAGCACTGGGCATTATTATGGCAACTGAAATGTTTACAAGAAGATTAAGGCTTACATATTTAGCCGTGAAGCAATTACTAAGAACCTGCACTAATCCAGATGTACCAACACCATGTTAGACCTCAGGTTATGCACAGTGCAGACAGCGCGTATAGTTGCATGTCATTCATGGATGATTTGCACACATTTTTCACATCTGCCCACAAATTCTCTGAGGGATTGAGATCAGAGCTTTGTGATGACAACGCCAAAACATTGACTGTTTTCCATAAGCCACTTCATGAACACTTTGGCTGTTTGTTTAAGATCATTGTTCATTTGTAAGACCAATTTGCACTTGAGCTTTAACTTCTTGACTGATGTCTTTAGATCTTGCTTCAATATTTCCTCATAATGTTCTTTTCTCGTGATTGCCATCTATTTTATAAGTACACCACCTCCTCCTGCAGCAAACCAGCCCCACAGCATGACGCTACAAACCCCCATACACAATAGAGATGGTGTTCCCAGGCTTACAAGCCGCCCCCTTTTTTATCCAATGTAATAATAGTCATTGTGGACAAACCACTTTAGTTTCATCAGACCACACGATGTGACTCAAAAAATGGAGATGTTTGTCCCTGTGTGCATTTGCAAATTGCAGTCTGCCTGTTATATGTTTCATTTGGAGTAAAGGCTTTCTTCTTGCTGAGTGGTCTTTCAACCCGTGTCCAAAACAGGACACAGTTCACTGTGGATAATGAGACTGTGCTACCAGCTTCAGGCAGCATCCTCACAAGGTCTTTGGCTTTTTTTTTTTTTCTTCTGGGGTCAATTTTCACATCTCAGACCAAAATACGCTCACCTCTGGGACACAGAACTCATCTCCCTCCCGACTGGTTTAATGGTGGACATACCCATCGTCTGTATACTTGCATATAATTGCATGAACAGATGAATTCTGCAGCTTCAAGCATCTGGAAATTGTTCCCAAGGAGGAACCAGACCTGTGCAGCTCCATAGTTCTCTTTCTTATATCTTGGTTGATTTCTTTTGACCTTGCCATTGTGTCAAATAAGAAAGAAGTGTGTTCAAGACGTGGCCTTAACATACATGAATAGATGGGTCTCCAATTAACTCAAATGTGTCAGTTAACCTATCAGAAGTTTTGGAAGCCACGACATCGTCATCTGACTCAGTTTAGTACGTATAGGCAGTAAAATCAATAAGCCAAGCTTATGTTCTATGAAAACAATAGCAGAGTTTTCAAAGTAATGGTACCAGTGGGTCCAAAGATGACTCTTGGAATTAAACACAGCCCAAACCTAATAAGCCAGGTGTTTTTTTCCCTTTAAAGAGTTTTAACTTATCTTTGTGAAGAAACAGGTTCAGTAATTTCTGTCAAACATTCAATTCAGTCATAATCTAACTCTTCTGTCTGTTCTTTTACAAACCTTTGGGTGTTATGATCCAAAACCTTTTCTAGGCATGGATGTTTTTTGTCCAAAAATACACCGCTGGTTAAATACTTAAAATTTAAACTTGTAGGAGTCAAAGAAAAAAAAAGACTTAGTGGTGTAGCAGAATGAGAAAAGTACATATAATTTTGTTTTTAAAACTGTAATTAACATGATACTGTTGTGCACAACTGAGAGATAAAATACAAAACCAAACGAAGAAAAAAGAAAACTCTTTCTCTTTTCTTTTCTCTTTTCAATAGAACCGAAGTTCAACTTTGATTTCCCAAATTTTAGGCTTTTGTCGAACAGATTTTCTTTCAAAGTAAATGACACAGTAAAATACATAATTATTCCTATTGTGCGTCTTTGAATACTTGAAAGTTAATTTTTAAAAAATGCATTTACTGATATCACATGTTTTAAATACATGTGTAATACAAGTAAAAAAAAATAATTTTACGCAAAATTAAAAACATGAGTAATACTTTTATTTTGAAAACTGACGCCAGCCGGAAGTTTGCATGCACCACAAAATAATACGGAAATAGAGATTACACTTCTGCATCTCTACATTGTATGCGGTGAGGACGTTTAACTCCTTATAAGATCTTGAAGCGTCAAAGATAACAATCTCAAGGGTTTGTGTTTGTTTATTTTTAATGTGATTTTATTTTCAAAAATTACGATAATTGTTCCATTTACTTATCAGCTGTTGAAAAGGATTGTCAGTTTTTTTTAAATATCCTGCTATCTGTTGCAATTATGGTCAAAATTGACTTCCTGCTCGACATTAGTTTTGTGTGTGTGTGTGTGTGTGTTGCTCAGGTCAGAGTTTTAATTTATACCGAGTTCACATTTATTCTCTATGCTACCTCGTTGTACTGTTAGAAATCATATGTACACCAAATGTAACCCGTAGATTTTACTGGCTGTGTCTAATTTGTGGTCACTTTGACATTTCTTTCCACAGATGACATTAGAGGTGAAAGTGGCCTTTCTTCCTCCTCTTTTTATGTTTGTCTTGTCACTTGGTTCTGAAAGCCATACTCTCTCTGAGCGCTTCAGAAGTCCTGCCATCAGGGTTGTATCTAATGAAACCACAAAGAAAGGTAAATAATTCATACACCTTAGCAACCAGTTGTTTTTGCAAGAAAAAAAACACAAATCATAGCTTTCATATTGAACTACTCTACTAGCCTTTTTTTTTTTTCAAAAGTAGTAGTCTCCTTTATTGAAACAATCCAGTAAATGAGAGCCACTGTTCTCTGCAAACAGTTCTGTGCAGTAAAGATTTTTTGTTATTGGACATAATGGCTCACTGCCCAGGGCACCATTACGTCCGAGGGCAACACAAAAAAAAATTAGGTTAGCTGCACTCAAATTTGTTTTTTTTTAAATGGTACCTTGCATATCTAGACAGTAGAGAGTGGATACCCCCACAGTGTTGCTTTAGTGTAAGCACTGTACATTTTGCTAAAAGTATTGAAACTGGTATGTCTATTTTATTCAATTTTCTTTCTATTAGTATTTATTTTTTTTCTATTCATGTCTTTAGGTTTTCAGAACTTACATTTGTCTTTTTACCTTCTTTCCCTCAAACTACACAATTGCCTCTTGTTCTATTTATTTATTCAACATTTGATTATATCTAGTGTGTTTTGAGTGCTGTAAAGCAGTGTTTCCCAACCCTGGTCCTCAAGGCATACTGTCCTACATGCCTTAATGTGCCTGATTCAGCTGATTGCAGTTCAGCAAACGCCTGTTTATCAGTCATTGATTGAAATCAGTTTGACTGAAGCAAGGAAATACCTAAAACATGCAGGGCAGTGGACCAGGGTTGGGAAACACTGCTGTAAAGTTCTTACACTTCTCTGTATAAAAAGAGCTCTACAAATAAAGTTTGATTGATGGGACTTTGTTGTTGATACCTTTTCTCTAACTTCAAAGTCAGGGATCTACAGCTCCAGTCATTGAGTGCTTGTGTCCTGCAACTTCTGGATACCTTCCTGCTCAAACACACCTGAACTAAATGAATAGTTAATGACCAGGCCTTTGCAAAATTTGTTGACACACACAGGAGGCAGTTTGGCATTTTGAGTCGGGTGTATTGGAGCAGAGTTGAACCAGTTGGGGTAAATTTTCTGGGACAATCTCTTGGAAGATCTGTAGCTGATTTACATTCTTTCTCCTTGTTAATCTTTTTATCTATTGGACTGATTTGATTGCTGATGTTTTCACTTCTTGGCTTTGTGTTAACACTTAACTCCAGACCAGCAAACAGCCAAAGTTTCTTTTATAGAGGGTATAACACTTCACAGTGATAATTCATAAGTTATATTGTGTCACCTTCACCAAACTGTTTCTATCTATTCAGGAATGTATCAACATGTTATTGTCGACATAATCCAGTAAAATAAATCCTAATTGTTCTGCAGTAGATTTAGTCAAACTTTTATAAAAAGAAAGAAAATACAGTTTGTATTCTTTTGGAACCCAGCTCCAGATGTAGCAGCAGAGGTGGGAAGATATGAAGATGTGGCCAAGCGCATCATTGAGCTAGCTGTATTTGGTGCGGCCCAGAACCGCTCCTACAGACGGCTGGCTGACTTTACTGACACCATAGGGAACCGGGTCAGTGGGTCACAGAACCTGGAAATGGCTATTAAATACATGTACAATGCCATGAAACAGGATGGACTGGATGTTCATCTGGGTGAGTTTTGAAGATATGCTACGAAATCTTTCCTGAGAACCTCGATTTATTTATTTTCTTTTTGCATTTGTGTTCACTTGTCTTGTTTTTTCTACAGAACCAGTAAAAATCCCTCACTGGGTAAGAGGAAAGGAAAGTGCAGAGATGATTAAGCCCAGGACCAAGAGCCTGGCCATGCTGGGCCTGGGCAGCAGTGTCGGAACGCCTCCAGAAGGTTGACGATCACACTTTATTAAGCCATGTTAATTTGTGCACCAGCACTCCATTAGCATTCACTGACTCGTTCCTATCTGTTCAGGTGTTGAGGCTGAGGTGTTGGTGGTTCAGTCTTTTGAGGAACTGAAGCGTAGAGCCAGCGAGGCCACAGGGAGGATTGTGGTTTTTAACCAGCCTTTTACTAACTACCCGGAGACGGTTGCTTATCGCGGTTTCGGTGCTTCAGAGGCAGCTAAAGTGGGAGCTGTGGCCACACTCATTCGCTCTGTCACCCCTTTCTCTATAAACAGGTATTTGTCCCCTTTCGCTGTCTAGTGCCCCTCCAGTTAATGCGGATAGTTTCCCATTGTTGTGCTTTTTCCTTCTAGTCCTCACACAGGTTGGCAGATCTACGAAGAGGGAGTGAAGCGAATCCCCACAGCCTGCATCACAGTGGAAGATGCTGAGCTAATGTGGCGTTTGGCCCAAAACAAACAGAAGATTGTGGTCAGACTCATAATGGGAGCCCAGACTCTGCCAGATGCTGACTCTTTTAACACAGTGGCCGAAATAAGAGGCTGGCAGCACCCGGAGCAGGTAGCATTCACTCATGTCTACCTGCATGACTTATTTATCTCTGTAAACCATCAGACCACAGTCTCTTTGTTTTTACCTCACACAATAAATCTTAGTCGCAGGGTAAGCGTGTTGGGTGGATAATCTGAATGATGTGCATGGAAAAATTAAAATATTGTTTAAGGTTTATACAATACTAAATCTAAAAAAAATCGTTCTGTGTCCCTACTTTATCATGTTGGAGAAGGATTGCAAGGCTACCCCTGGTTTTCCTTAACAAAGATTTCCCAAAGTGTTTGGTCAGCATTTATTTTGCTGTAGAGGCACCTGGTCTTTCTGGGAACCTCTATCTCACAGAGCAGATTTCTGTTATGTAAACAAGTGTATTTCTATGTTCATAAACTTCCAAAATGTAATTATTTGAACTGTGATTTAGTTATAAGTAGTATAAAGTTGGCCTGGCACTTTTTTGCCTAGGGTGTCTTTTCCTCACCGACCCTTGATGGATCTGGTTGGGTTTTAGTGTCAGGGCAGATTTTTTTTTTTCTGTAAAAGGAGAACAAGATATTCCTCCTGATGCATAAATGGCTTTGTTTCAATAAAACAATAGATTGCATGTTGCTACGACAACAAGGAGAGCTGGTCATAATAGTTGTAAAGAGATATGGGCCGTTTCTCAATACTCAAAAACGCAAGTACGTTCTTGAGTTCTTGGCAAGTACGTACCCGCAAGAACAGTTGAAAGTCTGTTCTTACCGAGTTCACAAGGACGCAGTATGCTAGTTCGCCAATTGGAAAAGGGCGTTCTTGATGACGTCACTCAACTAGCGTAAATTTCAATAAATTCAAATTAACACAGGATGATTCCTGTTAATTAATTAATGGTGGTAAAAATGCAATACATTTCTGTACTGACCTTCTATATTTACCGCTGCTGGTGGCGCATTGCATTGTGGGATATCTTGCTGCCTCAAGTCCGCAGAAGGATGCATTGACGCATCCTCGATAAAATGGGCGGAGCAAGAACACATCCGGGTACTTTGAGCGTTCTTGCTTGGATGTGTACTTTGAATTGGAACAGTACTTGGGCCGCTGTCGATGACGTTTCACGAGGACGCGAGAACACAAGTACAGACAAGAACGCATATTGAGAAACGGCCATGATTTCTCCCCCCCAACTGGTCCTCAACTTTTATGTTATGAGTCTTCTATGGGGAAATGACAAAGTAATTGGTCTATAAATGCACTGTCTGAAAAATCATTTATAGCTTATCCTGACAGAAGAGAGGAAGTGTAACAAATATAGTTCTGCTCAAATTATTTACACTTAAGGCAGTGCTTCTCAATTTTAGTCGTTAGGCCCTCCTGTTCTGCTTGTTTTAGATGAGCCTGTATTCCAGAACAGCTGATTCAAATGATTGCATGACCATCACCCACAGCTTCATTACAGGTGTGTGGCAGAAGGGAAACACCTAAAACATGCAAGGCAGGGGGCCGTGAGGACAGGAATTGAGAAACAATGTTTTGATTTGACCAAAATGAGTCTTCTGACTGGAAGTAATAATGCTTTTGAGTGGCCAAGCCAAAGTCTGGCTTGAATCTGATAGTTGAGTAAAGATTAAGGTGATGGCAAGGAGGCCTTCAATCTGTATAATGAGTTTCCCTTTAAGTTTTGAGAAGAGCATAAATAATGTTCGACATGCCTTTACAAACAGAAGCTGTGACAGTTTTCTGGTCTGATACCTTCAAGAGCTTTTGTAAAACACAATGCCAAGTAGGAAAGACTTATTTGAGAAGCAACTCCTGATGTCCATCAATCTGAAAAGCTCTATTAAAAAAAAAGGATTTTCCCCTAAACCGGGGTGATCATCAGCAAATGGAAAACATTTAGGACAGCTGATAATTATTCCTGCAGGAAAAGGTCCAGCAAGCAGCTCTGAAGGTCAGACTGAGATGAATCTCCAAAGCTGAGCCCTGGGCCTCAGTTTGCATGTTACATGTTCATACATTTTTTTAAATAATATTTGAAATGTATGCACTTTAATTTCCTCTTTCTCAATCAGATTTAAGTTAGCTACTACTGAGCTTTCTATCCCAGCAAGCATTGCACAGTTTCTAGCAGCGGCATAAAACTTAGTTTTGTCATTTTTGACAAGGTGCTGATTTTATGCTCCATGTGTCAATACAAATTATGATTCATCAATTAGGATTTTCATTCTTAACACTACATTAGAAATAAGTTTATAATGTTTTTGCTTTTTGAGCTTCTAGCCACGGTCCTGAGCTAACATTCAGTCCATCTGTGTAGGAAAGGGAACTGAAACACATGGTCAGTCTGACATCATGTCTGGCCCTGAAACTTTGTGTTCCAGCTCACTGTAGCAGCAGCAGTTGTGGCTGGCTGTGTGTGTGTGTATGAGAGAGAGAGGGAGAGAGAGCATGCACACTTGCTTAAAGAAAAATGTACATTTGAGGTTTTGTGAGTCATTTCCAGTTAGGTTGCCCTTTTAAGTCATCCAAGACTGCTGAGGTGCTTGGATTTTTTTTTCCCTCCCACTCAGACTTTGCTTTCAATCTTTCTTTGAAATAAAATTTTGAAACAGGATATGTACTAGTTTATTCCCCTGTAGTAGGTTGTGCAGCTTGTTGAACATGTAAACTGTCTGCAAAGTTTACACTGATGTTTGGAGGCTTTGCTGTTTTTCCATCAGAAAGGCTCTGATGTAGTTCTCTGAATCACTGTGTAGGATTTCTGCTTCACTTGTTTTGTTTGTGCTGCCTAATACATATTTTAAACTGTATAGTAATCATTTCTAAAGCTTTTCCCCTTCAGTTGTGTCTAGACTTGTAAGTTGTTAGGCTGGGAACAAGCTGTACAATCTTTTTCCTGATTTTACCAAAGATTCACTGCTGTACTAAGCTTGTATCCGTCTGAACTAGTTGGGGACAGTCGGCATGGCTACTTGAGACAAAATATCTGGGGGTGTGAAGGCTACGGATGCAAATTTAGAGATCTTTGAGGGAAACGGATCCAACCTCAGACGCAGTCAGTGAAACGTTAAAATATTTCAGGCAAATGTAGTGTGAACTGATTATTACCTACCTAACTACATTCGTGTGTTAACAGCATCTTATCTTTTCTGTAACAGGTTAGTTACAGTACAAAAACTGAACATGTCAAATATACACAACAAATGAGAACCAAAACACTAGAGGTTGTTTTAAATTTGTTTTAATTTAGTTCGAAATAAATGCAGCAATTAGATGTTCAGAATGGAATATATAAATGTATTTTTATGGAATGTTTGTGAGTACTCCCAGTCTTTTCTAAATCTGTAAAATGATGGAAGTGTGGTGTTTTTCCAGATTTAAACACCATGGCATTACCATGCCAGTGTTTTTGGAATATGTAAAAAAAAAATGCACATGTTAAACTAAGCAAATATGCAGCTAAAAGTTGTTGAAGGGTGACATTTTGACATTATGTTAATTCAGGCATCAATGCATAAAACTTCCACGAAAAAGATTTATGTTGCAACTCGTCCAGTGAAAAGAACAAAGTAAGACAAACTGTTGTCTGAGAAGCAGCAGCTTGGTGGCTTAAATTGGCAACTTATCCAAGGAAATGAGAAGTGCTCTGAGCTGAGTCTGATCTGCCAGTAAATCACATCGGTGTTAAATGATGTGTCCAAACTCTGAATTAAAATTCCAATTGAATTTAGATAGATTTTGTCATTTCTCTTATTGTTATGATCATTTTTCCCAGCAGCCATGTCAGCAGAGTACTTTGTATTGCAGTGGCAGTCTAAAATATAGTTTTAGTGAATGGAAGCAGCTGAAAGTCTTATCGGTCTTTTTCCACATAATCAACCTTTATCATAAGCATTCGAATAAACTACATATTTCTTTTCTTTTTTTGCTTTGTTTTTAATCTGTAAAGCTCTTTGAGTTTCTGCTGGGGTGAAAACAAAGGTTCACTTGATAATGTGCCTGTCAAAACAATGTTTTTACCGCGTAGCCCTGTTTTAACACAAATACTTTTTCCCTAAAAAAGCTAATGGCATACATCTGGCTGACAGAAGTGAAGTTGTAATACTCACCTACAGTCAGACAGCAGCTGCAGAGAAACACTTTATATGCTTCAAGTTCTAGAGCTGCAGCGTCTTTGGTTAAAAACTAAGGAGGGATATTTGGAGGGAGTTGTCATTTATTTAACACCACAACCCACAGAGGTCGGCAGACATTTTGTACTGCCAGAGGACTGCTTTGAAATCATAGTAAACCTATATATTTTCATAGCTGGGAAAATTAATGCACACAACAGACACCTGTGGTTGCATTGATGGTCTGGCTGCTGACTCTGCTTAAATTATCCGCCATCAATTATGGATGAAAAAAACAATGTCTTTTGTTCCTTCTCTTGAGTCCTGTTCTTATACATAAGCATTATTTCAGGTTTTGAAACTGTTTCTGTTGGGTGAGAAGAGCCAATCAAGTGCTCACTCCATTGTTTTTGAGTGGGTGGGAGATAAAGCAATTTGCTTAAGAAGCAAGTGATTATTTGGTGCTGTAGTAACTGACAGTGTAACTAAATGTGAAATGTCCTCAGTTTAAATAGTGTAAAAGTTGCTTCTCCACTGATTAATAATCCATCGCTGACAGAGGATTTAAGCTGGACACGGAACATTTCATTTCAAGGAATGTTATGACTTCTGGGTTGTTGACCAGATAGTTTGTCAGGTCAAGATCTGCTTTTCGTAACTTGGGGGTCAGAATCGTCCAGCTGATAGGAATGTATGTCTCGCTTTCAGATTCCTGAACCAGATACAGAGATTCTGTTCTTTTACCTTTTTTGATCTTGTGTGTTAAGGGGGAAAAAAATCAGCTGTTTTTTGTTTGATGGCATAATGTCCATTAAATGTAAGATATATTGTTTGCTCAATAGAGTTGTTTAGAGATGTGGACGTAAAAAGGGCTGGGTAGCAAAATCTTATTCCGTGGAATATCCCTGAATGTGCATTTTGAAACCGCTGCGTCCTTGCGCTCCTGCAGTGGCTCCTGTTGATGTTTACACAGTTTATCTGCACTCTCTGACAGGTTGTCCTATTGAGCGGTCATCTGGACAGCTGGGATGTGGGCCAGGGCGCCATGGATGATGGAGGTGGAGCCATGATATCCTGGGAGGCTCTGTCCCTCATCAAGGACCTGGGTAACCCTTGGGGAAATGTAGAGGGAAAAGTTCCACATATATAATATTTAGCTCTTAATACCTCTCCTTCTTATTTTACGTCTTTGCCTGCATAACCAGGGCAGTTTCTGCTCAGACATGTCGATATCACTCTTTATTTCTGCCTTTGCGGGCTTGTAGTTTTAGAGGAATGACCTTTAGACACAGTGCTAGGGCTGGTTTGGGCTAGTTTTCACTATCTGCAGTCTTTAGAGGGGATTCACCTAAGGAGTAGGGTTTCAGTTGCTTTAGGAGGAAAAATCCCTCGCATCCATTTTAAAAACCAATCTTTGAAGGAGATTTACGCACTGATGTAATATCTATGTAACGAGACGATGTGATGGTGTGGCCGTTGATATCTTCAGCTTTGTTTTGCAGATGTTCTTTGGGAACATTGCATCCTACAAAATCTGATATTGCTTTAACTCATGAGAAATATGAGCCTATTGTGTTTCAGAAGTTCCTTTCACCTCTGACATTCCCATTGTTTTCCTTGGACTGGCCTCATTTTTAAGCATGACAGAAAGGCTGCTTGCTGCAAAAATATTCCCAGCTCCTCCTTTTGTTCAAACATTAGAAATATGGTGAGCAGTAATGGAAATACAGCAGTCCCATAGCTGGAGGAAATAACCTATTGCTCTTCCCGTTAACCCTTTGTTAAAACAGAGAGAGATATTCCTCCAGATTGCAGAAGGCAAGACAGTAATCGGTGTCCCAGGCATCCTCATCACTCTGTGGAGAGCTTTCCTGTCAGCTATTGTGCATCTGCTTTGCCAAGACGTGGTTAGGAGTTTCTCCGTGAAGATGGAGGGAGGAATTCCCTCTTGATTCAGATTTCTGAGGAGGCTGAAATCCTCTGCTGGGCTTTCTTTGCCTTTTATTTTGGTGTTAACGCTCCAGGAAATAGGTCGGGATTTTATCATATTACATTTTAGTGAAGATTTAAAGTTTCTCCAGCATTTTAATTTAACTTGATCATTTTTAGCTGGAAATAAAAGACATCATAGAGGCCTCCCTTCAGCAGTTAAGTCAAAGGATTTATCTCCTTGGAAATCATCTGAAAAGGAATCTGGAGCCTCTCGAGGAATGTTAAGGAGTGACTTGCTGCTGCAGCGCCATTCTGGGCCTCTTCTCTTATTGCTGCTGCTTTGTTGGCGTCAGTCCTTAAAACAGCTTGGCTCACAAAACTAACCTCACATTTACCCTTCCAAACTACAACTGGACCCTCTGATGCTTTTAGATATGACCACTGCAGATTAACTCTAACCACAGAGCAGAGCATGCAGGACAGAGAGGCCTGAGGACCAGGGTTGGGGACCTATGACCTAAGTGACAAACTAAATACTAAACTCTTTTGGTTGTGTTTCATGTACACAACTGATAGTAGTTCACTTAATAGAACTATAGATTTCTGCAGCCTCTCCACTGGCTATGCGTCACTTGGCCGGGTCTTTAGAAAAATGTTGTCCTTTCCCAGCCTGTTAGTTTTGGTGAATAACCATATCTTGGTAGGTCTGAAGCATGGCTAGGATTCTTTAAAATCCTAGCCATGCTTTAATCTTCTCCACAACTGCGCCCCTGACCTATCTGCTGTGTTACCTGGTCTTCTTGATGCCGTTTGTTCACCAATGTTCTCCAGGCGACTAAACAGTGTGTTCATCTTCTCGAAGGTTTGCGCCCAAGAAGAACTTTGCGAGCGGTTCTGTGGACAGGTGAGGAGCAGGGTGGTGTCGGTGGACAGCAGTACTTCAATCTACACAAGGTACTACTGCTCTCCACTTAAGAGAGGGGGGAAAAACACAATAACAGCCTGAAAGCAAATATCTCTCCTGCTGAAACAGAGCAGGAAGGGTCAGGACATTGTGAAAGCGCCGCGTACGAGTGTGGAAATGTTCTTCCAGCAGACTGGTGAGCACTTGGCCAGCTCCCAGATTTTTCTATGCAGCAATCGAGTCTTACAGTTTCCTTTTTTAGAGCTTTGGCTTCCCACCAGGCTCTAAATCCTGATAAGCCAACTACTTGAAACCAGAGATAAAGAGGTTATGCATTTTTGAAAACAAACTAATCATTTTTCACAAGGATGCCATAACTCTCATGAGGGCTTTTTATGTTCTTTCTGAAATGTGTAAATAACAATTTATTTCCCTTTTATAATAACAAAGTCACTTTAGCGACTCCTAGTGGTTGTTTATAGTATGTGTGATCAGATGTAAAGGTTGATGTAACTGACTGGATTGAATCTTTTGTGGGGTTACAAACCATTTTGTGCCTTTTTTTTTTTCATGCTTTCCCAACATTGTGTTTACATTTGCTTTATCCTCACCCACCCGCTTCACTTCCTTTCCACACATAGGAGAACATCTCCAACTTTGACCTTGTTATGGAGTCTGACTTGGGGACGTTCACCCCGATGGGTCTGCAGTTTTTAGGCAGTGATGCGGCACGAAAGGTGAGATCAAAGGTCAAACTACAAAAGGACTCAGCTGTTTTTAGAAAGTTAAGACATCAATTGTACAGGGTGAGGTGAGAAACTGTTGCATGGAAAATATTTGTTCTGTTCAGCTTGAAATACTAAAACTTTACTGTTTATTGTATGCAAAGAAGATACAGAAACATCTAAAAGAAATTATAAAAAATATGTGGAGTAGAAAATGGTTTGTGTTTTTCGATTCGGTAACACTTTATTTGAAGGGGGCTGAATAAGACCGTCATGACACTGTCATAAACATGACATAACATGTCATGAACATGAATAAGCCTTCATGAATATTTATGACTGCTGTCATAAAGCGTCATTCACTAAATTATGACACTTTTAATACAAAGTTGACATTATTCAAAATGCCGTTGTATGACAACTTGACATTAACCAAGAAATCATTACTGTTTAAACTTTACCTTTAATAACATAGTTACCTAATTTTTAAAGTGCAATCAGTAATACTTTTATAACAAATTTATATCAGTAATGATTTCTTGGTTAATGTCAAGTTGTCATAACAAAGACATTTTGAATAATGTCAACTTTGTATTAAAAGTCATAATTTACCGAATGACGCTTTATGACAACAGTCATAAATATTCATGAAGGCTTATTCATGTTAATGACATGTGTTATGACATGTTTATGACAGTCTTATTCAACCCCCTTCAAATAAAGTGTTACCTTAGATTTTATTCTGTCTCTGTCTATTTTTAGTTGTTTCAGTCAGAGCCATTTATATGTTGTTGTTTTTTTTACTTATAATGTAATTTTTCCCCTTTTATTTGCAAAATCTGGCCTTCATTTTAGACAGTTTTCTTCTTTAAAGTCCTCATACCCATCCATCTGTCCTTTCATCCATCAGTCTGTCTTTCTATGCGTCTTCTGTTTCATCTGTCCACACATTCATCCATAAATCTTGAAATCAGACAGCAATTGACTGAGAAATCGGAACATTTGGCTTTGGGAAAATATTGGGAATAAAAATGTATAGGAATCCCGTGTGACACTTTCTCATATGGCTTTGAATCTGTTGTATAATATAAAACAATAGATAGGTTTTACCCCTTTCATTGTTATTAAAAAGCTATAACAACAAATGACTTTCCGTATCTACAGGTGATGGAAGAAGTGATCAAACTTTTGGCTCCCATTAATGTGACCAAACTGGAGACCGACGCTGAGGGAACAGATATCTTTCTGTGGATGCAAGCAGGAGTCCCAGGTTAGTGTGATCAATATGCAATATGCATGTGCAAATGGCACATGAGGTAAAATTAAGTGGACACGCAGAAAAACGAAGACCTATATGTGCTAAAACCTTAAATTGCATTTTTCAGAACATGCATCAAAATGGAAATACCCATTAGTTGTGGTTGTCTTTTTCATAGCCTTTTTCTGCTGATTGCGGAACTATAAACAGCTTGGTTTTGTTATAGGGAAGTGGCGATAGAAATTCAATGGAACCACGAAATGAAACTTTCAGATGGTCTAAGTATGGATATAAAGCTTCCACTCAGAATCCTGGTATGAAGTCAGAGATCGGAAACCGGACCTCTAACTGATGCCAGACGTTGATCTTTGTGAAAACGTAAACTAATATTAAAGCATGGGGCCAAAAAGTATTCTGTGAATTGCTTTGCAGCTTAAATATACATGCATCACTTTTGATCCTGTTGTTGAAACAGTTTCTATCATTTCGTTGTGATGTATGTGATCTTTAGAGGAAACAAAGAGAATCGCATCACAAGAGTTTTCCTTGTGGAACGTTTTAAAAGCTGCAGCGAAACAGCTGAGAGTTCAGTGTCTCGATCAAAGGGCATTTTTCCAGCATTACTGTCTTCAGTGGTGCTGCAATCAGCCTGTTCACTTACTCAATATTATACATGTAATACAAGCCAAAGGGAACAAAACTGAAATTTCAAATTAAACAATTTAGAAAAGATAGGTGCAAGACTGTTTATACAGGGTAAGTATTAATGAAGATACTCTGATCTTTGGCAGCTTTAAACCATAATTTATATATTTTTTCTGAAGATATTCTAAGCAGGAATAAACTTCTCAAAACGGGAACAATTTGCTCTGAATGTACAGCCATAGATATGCAGCAAACCTAGAGCCCTCTCTTCCTGTCTGCTCTTGGATAGTCGCTGTGTTATTGTTGGGTGAAGAAACCATTTTGGAAAGTCCAGAAAGGAGGGTGGGGTACAGATGAAACAAACTGTACAGATCAGTCTCATTTGGTCAGATTCAATGATTCTCTGAACAGGTTTTTAGAGGCTTGCTGCTGTTTGTTGCTGATTATTTGCGAGATGGTATTTCAGGCTTAAATAACAATGATGATAAACCAACTGCTTTTTGTACAAATTTCACACATTAATCTTTTCCAGTTCTATTAGATCACTTTTGAAACAGAAATTAACCCCCAATGAGCCAAGAAAAGCAACTTTATTCAACGCTGTTTGCAAATGTCGTTTGCGCTTCAGATTTACGGGCGTACCAGAAATATGGAAATGTAAAGTTCAGCTAGGAACTTCTGCATGTAAAGAAAAAGGAATTAATTGTACTACATTTTTTTAAACGCATGAAATCTAAGTGATTTAAATTAGTACAGCCCTAAAGTTATTGTTTCTGGCACTCTAAAGGAAGTGCCAGAAACAATAACTTTAGCGTGTTTCTGGCACTTCCTCCTTTTACTCACAGCATTTTTCATGTCAGAGTAATCCAAACATAGGCCCAATTGGAATATTCCTGTCATTTGCAATCAAGACAAATTCTCCCCAATCCTAAAGTCCTGAGATCAGGATTTTAGGATTACCTCTTTAAAACTTTGACCGATTTCAATAATTTAGCAGTTTGTCTTTTTGGAAAACCTACTTGGTCCAAAACTCCAAACTTTTATATATTCATTATTTTCACACATTGTCCTTTTTTTTTTTTTTTTTCAAATATATGAATCCATCCTATTTATCCCAGACAGACTAGTATAAATATGCAGCATATTTAACTGTTTTTTATTACAAAGATGCTGTCTGTTTAAGGAAAACTGTTAAGTGTGAAGAGCAAACAAAAAAGTAAAATAATGTTTTAAAACATTTTTAAGATCAGTAGATGTTTGGTACAGATGACGCTTTATAGGCTGTTGCTTTGACGTCTATCTTGTTTCAAGCAAAAAATAAAAAAAAAGGCATGCACTGAAGAATAAAGACGGCAATGAAATATTTATTTCACAAATCAAATTACACAATCTAATTTGGCCTAAGGCCATAGAGTTGGTAACAAGCTTGGCACGCTTTAATCCAAACTGCAATTTCTTGGCTATTTCAAAGCTTTGTGTCAACATGGTGTGATTTCTTTTCTTTGTGCAGTAGTCTCTGTGGAGTCATTCCCCTCAAAAAGAGAGCTGCTTTGTTACCTCTGTAGCTTCGATCCAGGAAATCCATGAGATCAGAAATCGAACTGAGACACAGGGACGGCTCTGGGTCCCGACAGCTTCTGTGCCTCACAGGGAGCTTCCACAACATGGGGCAGATGGCAAGGTGTGAAATATTGGTGCGAAAAGTTGTGCAATTAAGCCTCACGTGGCTTTTCTAGGTGAGGCGTTGCAGCACCAAAGAAAAAATTGCTCTGCGTGTTAAAGTCTGTCATTCTCCACTCGGAAGTAAAAGACATCTGCTTGCACCTCAGCGTGATGCAGTTCATGTCGAGTTGGATTTGCTGCTCTCTGAGGGGACCACCACCTCCTCTGCCGGGCTGAGTCGAGGTCTCTTGGATGGTCTCTCTTTCAGCTTTTCTCCAGGCTGCAGGAGCAGCAGGGGGCTGTCTAAGGTGATGGTTTCTGTGCAGACGCCACAATTTCGTCTCTTCACTCCGACCTGCGTACCTGCAACACAAATTAACAGAATGTTTAAAACAAATGCATCTGAAGACAATCGTGTGAAAGACCAGTAAGATTTATCGTTTCGATTTATTGAAAGGTTAATTTTCAAACCTGTGCTTTTAAAGCTGTTTGGACACGCGACGGGCAGGCGTGCACCGACTGCTCGTGTTTCTGTGGTTATGGGCTCGGTCTGGGAGGCCACATGGTTTACAGCAGATGCCACCTCACATGTGGTTTTCACACGATATTCCTAAACATTGAAACAAATGATAGGTTTTACACACCCGACCTCAACTGGTCAGCATTATGTTATGTTTTTGAATAACATATCAGGCATAAAGCAATAGTCAGTAGTAAACGAACTTTTTTTTTTCTCATCAAGCTCATGTTAACTCGCTCATGTCCATCTATCCATTTAAACAGAAAATAGTAAAAAAAATAAACACTCTGTTTTCCAGACTAGTTTAAGAATAGTATGAATTTGAGCCTAAACCAAATGGAGGTGATGCAGATACTTTTTGTGTAAATTTCCAGAATAAGATTTTCACTCAATGACCAGTAATTCAATCCAAAAAGTTAAGACATTTCTGACACATTTTTGGATCTACAACAATTTTTATTTTCTACAAAATAATCAGTTTACTTTAGTTTCTTTTCACATGCTCATGTTGAATACATTTAACATGCAAAAATTATATAATTCGAAATTAAAATACTTAGCTATTTCAATTTGGAAAACAAAATTTGACAATTTTAGCCAGCAAAAGAAAAAAGTTTGAACACTGGTATTGGGCCCTTTCCACACTAGACTTGGTGGTCAACAGAAATTTAGGAAATGTATCTATATAGTTTCAGTTTTTGAAATGCATTTACAAAATACAACAATTCCAAATAGGGATGAGTATTTATCATATTATGTGATAAATTTCTTAGAAGAATTTTGATTTATTGTCACAATAAATTTCAATCAGTGTTAAAACCCCCAATTATTTTTACTATTTTATCCACTGTTAATGAATTTAATATTCTTAAATATATTAATATATTCATTTATATATATATATCACTAAACTGCGAGCAGTTTAGTGATAAATACATTTGTGTTTGTGGGGGTTTGATTAATTTGTCATGCAATCACACCCATGCACTAGAAAATAACTAATAAATAGTTATAGTCGTCACTTTTACCGTTATCACAATAGCACCGCAAAATGTCGTGATAAAAATAAGTCCCCTACTTCCAAGTAATTCACTTGAAGTCCGGTGAATTATTTCTAAGTGAGCGACGTCCCCTCGCTCGGAAGCTCACTGCATAAGATTCGCTCATCTGATTGGTTGAAGCTAGCTCGTGCTCCTCGGCTTATCCAATGATCTATTCGGAATTAGAACTACCGACCGCTTTCTCCTTCCTAGTGCATCTGCACACTTTGCAGGCTTTTTTCCAGCACACACTCGCTTCCTGTACTTACATACACTCCTGGATCGTGATACGGGTTCCGGAGCGTCGGAACCGCTCCATCTCTCAGCTGCAACTTCTCCGACCACTTGGACCAGTTCAGGAAGCAGGCTTTTGTAAAATGCTGTGCACATAACACGAGGTCGGGTTGGTACTGCTTGGGGATGCTGTTGAAGATGAACCGCAACCACTTCTCCTTCTGGTCGGCGCGTTGCGGGAGTCCAAACCTGATCTGTTGAGCATCGCAGTTCAGAATACAGCGTCTTTCCATCTGGGCCATGCCTGCAAACAATGAAGCGTATCTCCGCCGGAAACACGTGACCTCCACTTCCACAAAGAACGGAGATGTGTGTAGTTATTTGTTTGCTCCAGCAAACTTTATAGCCATGTAATATATGAACAGTAATTGTGCAATAAAACCCCAACTCTACTGTATGCATTTATTTATGAATGATTTAATGTTTTACTTGCTTTTTGGAGCTTTCCCAGGAATTTTTCAAATAACTGAAGAAGAAATACAACTCACTCATTAAAAGTATGTGCACATGTAAATTTTATTTTAAAAAGAGGTAATAGTTGTTTTTTATAATAACTAATAGCTTGCACTCCACAAGTCACACCTTTTGTGGAGGATTGGCAAGAAAAAAGCATATTTTCGGAAGCTGGTCACAGTTGATTAAGATGAATTAAGCTAACTACCAGACAGTCCTGGAATAATGTCTATTAAACGCTGTGAAAGACGTGGACGAAGGGGCAGAGGTTTATATTCCAGCAGAAAGATTCTTACACATACGACCAGAACTGGAATAAAACTGTTTACAAGAAAGCATATTCATGTGCAGTACTGGCTTGTCAATGTCCAGACCTAAATCAAATGGGGAATTTGTGGAAACACTTGAAACTATTGTTCTATGTATCGGATCAGATTTGTGACCACTGTGTGTGACTATTATTCTTCATGTTGCACACAGGGGCCAGCCTTCATGTGGCAGACAGTCGTTACTTTTGGTTCCACCACAGCGAGGGCGACACCATGACAGTCCAGGACCCTCACGACATGGACCTCTGCTCGGCGTTGTGGGCCGTGGTTGCGTACGTCGTGGCTGACCTGGAGGACATGCTGCCCAGAAGGCCGTAATGTCAGATTTATCACAACCTGAATCGGGTTGCACTTTTGCTGAATGAGTTTTTGTCCTCAAAACGACACAAGTGTTTGGATGAATGAGAGAACATAACATCTGATGCACAAGGGTAGCATGTAAAGTTAAATTAAGCCCAATATACTTGAAAAGATTTTCAGAATTGGATTTTTACTGGCAATATTCTTGACTGGCAAATGTTCAGTGCAACACCTAGTTTGTACTGGGTGCAAACAGGTCCATTAGCCTGTCTCTAATGGACAATGAGGACAAGCAGGTTTAATTAATGGATGGAGGCATAGCCATTCTTTTTTTTTCCTATTAATGTAATATTGTAATAAAATTAGGCCACAAAATACAGCATAATGCAGATTGCTAAGAGATATTGATGTAGAACTGAGCTTTCTATCCCAGCCAACACTGCACAGTTTCTAGCTGCGGCATAAAACTTACAGCTTTATGTCATTTTTGACAAGGTGCTCGATAAATATTTTCCCTGCACCAAAGACAAAAGCTACATAGACATCTGCTTTTTTTGTTTTCTGGTCCAAGAGATGCGTCTGCTGCACCAGAACGGTCCACAGGTTCACGTTGAGCTGGTCTTGTCCTGAACAGCTTCCTCCTCATATTCCAGTCCAAGTCGAAGTCTCTTGGATCGTCTTTTTACCAGAGTTGGTTGTAGGAGCAGCCGTGGTGACTTTAAGGGGTCTGTGCAGATAATATGATGTTGACTATTAAACATCACCTGTGAGCCTGTTTAAAAAACATAAAAATAAAAATGTTGAAGTAACGGAAAGTTTTCTGAATGAGTTTTATTCCTCAAATTTATTATTTTAGTAGCAGCAATCCCATTATGTGCAAAGTAACATACCTGTAGTTTGAACTTTAATTTGTCGGGGTATCCTGGTCAGCTGTGTGCCGACTGATCGTGTGTTTGTGGAAATGGACGGAGGGTCGGTCTGGGACGCCACATGTCTTACAAAGTACATCACCTGGTACTCTGTCTTTACATGACAGTCCTAAACAGCCACACAAACCGGGAGATTTTACAGCCCTTTTCACAACCTGTCAATATTACCTTACTCTACGCTTTATAACAGGAAATGACAAGCCAAAATCTAATATTAGAGCAGATCAAGACAGTTCACCCCTTAGAATTTTGTGATTTGTTAAATTACATATACTGCGTGCGTCTGCATTGCACAAATTCTAAGTTAAAGTCGAATAAGAAAAAATATATACTTTTATTTATTTTTTTTTATGTAGCTGTTTACTTAAACATATTCAAGTTATAACAATATAACTTAACCTGACATGACAAGTTATAGTTATATATGCTGAAAGTTCAGACGTTCAGCTTTCCTTTGAGGGCAAATCACATTAAAAATGGAAGAAGGGTGTGGGAGTTTCAGCCGCCTTGTTTTTAAAGGGACCAAAAATAATTGGCCAATTGACTCAAAGGCTATTTAATGGGCAGGTGAGTGCTATTCCTTCGATATGCCATATTTACAGACAACCCTCCCCCCCCCCCAAAAAAAAAAAAAAACAATTTGTGGTTTGGTGGTCACATTTTTAAAAATTTTAAT
>NW_015113802.1:344057-366110 GCF_001443285.1 Poecilia latipinna
AAAGGCTATTTAATGGGAAGGTGATTGTTATTCCTTTGATATGCCATATTTACAAAAAACCCCCCCCCCCCCCAAAAAAAAAAAAAAGTTGATTTGTGGCTTGGGGCTCACATTTAGAAGATTTCAATGTGAAAAAACACTTGCAGTCAAAGAAGCACTCCTCACATTTGGCTACATATTGTATATTTCTTCTTTTTCTTATATTTTTATTTTACTATTACTTATTTTGCTCCATTACATCAAATCAATTTCTTAGCCTGTGAACCTGCCAATTAAGTGAAACAAGCCATCCCAGTAAACATAAATGGTTGATCAGTGAATAAGAATAAGCAGGTTCAGGTATTTTCAATCTAATGAGGGGAAAAAAGTGCAACACCTCCTATTACCTGAATAAGAGGTGTCATTGTGGCTCCTGAACAGTATGATTCATCCTCATCCTCCTCTTTTTTTATTTCTACTGATGCAAGCATGGTGGAACTGCCCGGTGGGGTCGGGCTGATCTTTCTGCCCGTTTTACGGTCATCCTCTTTGGCAAGTAATACAGGACTTTTCTTAACCACTACAGGATATATTGTTGGCACCTGAAAGTCATCTATCAGATCCAGCTTCCTAACCCATTTCATCGACCAGGCCATGTGGTTTGTATAACAATCTGGCTGGAAATGCTCGTTACAGATCCTCGATGAAGGAGTGTTGCCATTCCAAGTCGGTCTGGTCCTCCTCACGAACTCATTCCAGGCTTTTATCGTCTCCAAGTTATTCGGGAATCCATGCAGGTTTCTCACGTACGGCTCAGGTCGTTTCCCGCAGCCCTGGACGACGCAGATGCACACCATTGAAGGAATAAATCACTTAAAAACACGCGAATTGAGAGAAAAACCAGGTGGGAAGAATCCCAGTAAACACTCCGATCAATGACACATGCGAGGTTTGTGTACTTTCTCTTCATTACCGCCACCAACTGGATTGGAGGATAAGTACAGCACTGCTGTCCCTCGTCGCTATGATGCGTTCACCCAGTTTGCATGTGCGATCCTCCAGGCAGGAGAAAAGGTAATATAATCATTGGGAAGATAAAAGGTGATTAGAAATACTTGAAATACATTTCTAACGACAAATGAAATCTGAAATAATTTAATAAGCCTAAATCTACACTGCATGAGAGCCACAATAGCAAAAACAAGCGTGTCACATTTATTATCAGAATGATCTCTTTAAACAATGAAGGAAAACCCAGCTAGTGTCATGAATTAGAAATCACGTTTTATGAAAGAAAAAAAAGCTGTATGTAAACTTTCAACTGTAAGGTTTCTACTTGCACAAAAATTGGAAATGGAGCCATTCATTGATATGGTATTTTATTGTTCTATTAAGCAGCAGTGGAGTTGCTCTCAACAAAAAGAGGGCTAATGATGTCGCTACAGATTGTTTCCAAACAATCTGGTATGAGAAGAAAATCCCAAAAAAGTGAGGTTCTAGCAGCTTTTGTCCTTTTCACATTGCCAGTTTCTACGAGATATTGAGATGGACCAGAGCTTTCCACCCCAGCAAGCATTGCACAGTTTTTAGTTGTGGCATAAAGCAAGTGCATCACATTTATTAACGTTATGACAAGGTGCTGGATAAACTTTTTCCTCGCACCGACGACGAAAGCTACATGGACGTGTGCTTTTATGCACCTCTGGTCCAAGAGGTATGACTGTTGCACCGAAACGGTCCACAGGTTCACGTTGAACTGGTTTTGACCTGAACTGCTGCAGATGCGATGCCTTCTGAGGGAGCCTCCTCCTCATATTCCAGGGCAAGTCGAAGTCTCTTGGATGGTCTTTTAACCAAGGTTGGTTGTAAGAGCAGCCGGGGAGTTTTTAAGGGAATTGTGCAGACACCATAATCTCGACCCATTTTCACCTGTGAACCTGTGAAATTTACATGGTCAGTTTTGCTTCTCATATTTATTATTTCACAGCATCAACAATCACATTCTGTGTAAAGTAACATACCTGTACTTCGGGATAACCTGGTCAGCTGTGTGCCGACTGATCGTGTGTTTGTGGAAATGGACGGAGGGTCGGTCTGGGTCGCCACATGTCTTACAAAGTACATCACCTGGTACTCTGTCTTTACATGACAGTCCTAAACAGCCACACAGATAGGGAGATTTTACAGCCCTCGTCCCAACCTGTCAACAATAAGCTTTGTAACCGTATCTGTCAAGACAAAGTGTAAAATTAGTATTTAAGTTCCCAAAAATCATGTTTTCATGACATGACGCATGTGTTGAGGTCATGGGGATTTGCTGGAAAGTATTTCTTAATCCATCCACTCTTCACACAATCATTTCTTCTTCTAATTAATGATTTGCTCTAATACTGACAAAAAGTATCTTAGGCTTTGTTTCACCGCAATCAGTTAATTCTTATGAGAATTCCCCCCAAACATTTCCTTAATTATTTATACCTGAATAAGAGGTGTGTCTGTCGTTCCAGAGCAGTGCGTTTCCTCCTCCTCCTGTTTTATTTCCGCCGATGCAAGCACGGTGGAACTACCTGGTGGGTTTTGGTGGGTCTGTATATGTATGCCTGCTTTGAGAACATCCTTGGTGAGCGATGAAGCTTTTTTCTCAGCCACAGCAGGATAAATCGTTGGCACCTGAAAGTCATCTATCAGATCCAGCGTCCTAACACATCCCATCGACCAGGCCATGTGGTTTTTGTAACATGTTGGCTGGAAATGCTCGCTACAGATCTTCGATGAAGGAGTGTTGCCATTCCAATACGGTTTGGTCCTCCTCACGAACTCATTCCAGGCTTTTATCGTCTCCAAGTTATTCGGGAATCCATGCAGGCTTCTCACGTACGGCTCAGGTCGTTTCCCGCAGCCATGAACGACGCAGGTAAACACCATTATAGGATGAATTCATTTAAAAACACTAAAAGGCGCAAAGAACAATGCTAATAAACACACTGTAGTCAATAACAACCGCCAAGACGCATGAGCGATTTGTCTTCTATTTTCTCTTCATTACCGCCACCTTGTGGATTGGAGGATCGGGCCTCTCTTTACCTGTGAATCCCAATCTAGTAGAATGTCATAGAAATCATTTAGTTTAAAAAGGAAAGCTTAAGTATACATTACAAACAGAACAACATACTTCCGTTAATTTTAAAAGATCATGTATTACAGCAAATGAAACGTCCAAATTATTCCCCCCACCCCCAAACATTTCAATATTAAGAAATATTGAATTTAACACAGAAATGTTGCAATTATGTCATCATGAGGGAAGTATGCTGACTTGACTCCACAAGTAAGTCAGTCTTGCAAAGGTCATTTCAAAAGAAAATTATGATTCACGGAGGGGCATACCCAAGAACGTCAATGGAAAGTTGACTGGAAGGAAATTTGTAGTGGGGAAAAACGTGCAACAGTAACAGGGATGCATGCATGCTGCCTTGTGGGGATTGTGAAACAAAGTTCATTCAAGAGTTGGAAAGAAGTTCCTAGGGTGTCTACTGCAGCTGGAGTTAATGCTTTGATAGTGACTAACTGCAAACTTATAGGTGCTTCCCTTGGAAGTTTTTTTTTTTTTTTTTCATTTTTACTGACACCGGATCTATCACTAGTTGTTTCCCTTCCCTTCCCTTGTTAGTGATTTTGATATACTAACGAATGAGTGATTTATTTTTTTGTGTGTGTTTAAGGTGTTTGACCATATACATGCAGAATTTACATCATACGTAACCTTTTCTTAGCTGTGTGTTAAGTGTCAGTGTAATGAGAAGTAAACCTCCATATCAATCTCAAATCTTTCATAGCCTCAACCAGATTTTCCTTCAGGATTTCCCTGCAGTTAGTTTCTTTCACTTTCCGATCATCTCTGAAACAGCTTTCCCATCCCTGCTAATGAAATGCATAATGCTGCCGTCATATTTTTTCCTTCTTTGTGACTCCATACAGTATTTGAAATGCAGTTTTAGAACCTAAATATGGCTTAATAAAAATGCCCACCACACTTTTCAGATTTTCAGTGGTTAAAAAAAATCATATATTGGTAGATAGCTTGGAGCTAAAATTTAAAAAAATAATACCTTTACACTATACTAAATATTTCCTTTTTCCTTATATTATGCAAAACTTTAAAATGAGCTAATTATAGAATTTGTGGTAAGAAGTGAAAGATTAGACATGACTACAAAGAAAATATAAGGAAGAAGAAAAAGGAATTGAGCCTTATGAAGATGAGAGTTTACTCAGAAGAGAGAAATGCAGGAGAGTTAGTCAGTTTAGAGGAAGTGTGACTCACGCACAGCATCACACTTAAAAAACAACTGAGACCTCTTACCTTATAAACTGATAAGTCAGCTGTCCTACTCGCTGATGTCAGGATAAGTCAGAGGTCTGCTGCGGATAAACCCATTGTCTTTGTGTCTGGTGAGACATGGGATACGTGCCTTTTCGTGAGTGTCCAGTTAGTGAAGAAACCCAATCTGTGAATACTTCAGTCAAACCTATGAGCTTTACGTGACTTACAAAAAATTTACAGGCAACTCTAAACATAAGAGATGTTCCCACATATTATTGCATTGCTGTTGGGTAAATTGTGGCTTTCCCACCTGTTCCCTCAGGTGGGGTTTTATTGAAGGATATTTAGGAATAAAAGGCATCATGAAGACGGAGGAACTCACCACACTTTGTGGAAGTCTCTTAAAGTAATTAAATATTTCCACAAGCCATGTGGAAAACTTTGAAGAAGAAAGTATGTGAAGAAAGCCAACAACTTCACATCACCCTGAACACATTGCATTTAGTTGTCTCTTTTAAAGTGTTCAGTTTCACTCTAAATATACATGAACTTTTTTTAAAAAAAAGATCTGTTCACATCCACAAACAAGATGCTAGTGTTGAAACTTTATTCTCTTCTGCTTTATTCCTAATTTTGTTTTTGTCCTGCACAGCTTTCTCGGCAAATTTAACCACTTTTCTTCATACAGAAATTCAAATCAGTTGTAAACAATTACGTGTAGATTTTATGTAACCAATTTAATATTAACATCCGTGTGGCCTTAGGTTACGTATAAAATTTTATCTAAACGACTTTAAATTTAACACTAAATTCATTGACGTGTCAGACAATGTCTTGATTTTTACAGAATCACATAGCACAAGTTATTTTGTCAAGGCTCCAATAACATTTAGTGTAATGTAAGATTAGGGGAAACACTTAGCATATCTTCATGTTAAAAGAACATGATATGAATTAATTCCTGTAACAGAAATGATACACATTTCTGTTACAGGAAATGTATATCATTTATATTAAAAGTACTAGGATACCAAATATCCTAGTACTTTTAATCGACTTGAGCACATTAGCAGCTGCACTTCAAACTGCGCAGCTGCTAATGTGCTGCACATTAGCAGCTGCACTTCAAACTGCGCAGCTGCTAATGTGCTGCACATTAGCAGCTTAAAGTGTTTCATAGAGGCTCAGCCCAAACTGGACCATTAAACAATTAAGAAAATGATTCCCAAATGCAGTGGAAAAAATTAAAAACAAAGACAAAATGATCTAATATGAAACTGCAATGGCCCAGTCAAAGTCCAGATCTAAACTCTTTTGAGGTGCTGCACATAAAACCACGCCCACCACCTTTAATTGCCTCTAGCTATGTTCTCACAAAAAGTTGGCAAGAAACCAAACACAGAACTGCAAAAAAGTCAAAATCAGTCTCTGAGGCAACACAATGATCTTTAACATGACAGGAATCAGTGCTGCATGTTTGTCACCATGTGGGGATTATTTTGATGTTGCACGCCATCTTGTGGAAAACCACCCTAACAACTCCTGCTCAGTTTGAAGTGCAGCTGCTAATGTGCTCAAGTCGAAAATCACAAAACATTACAAGATCCACTTATAAATCTTTATTACACATTTTTCACCTGTTGAACAGAAATGAGTCAAAACTGAGCGATCCAAACTGATTTAAAATCTGTACAAGTTCACTGCGGGATCACATTTTAGGTAAGTTGATTTCGTTGATATGAAATTGCAGAAATGTCCTGATTTAAATTGATTTCTTGTCTGCTTGGAGAGTTCATGTAGCCACAGGTCGTCTGGAGTTAAAGACTTTGACTCCGTTTTGCATTGATGATCGAGCGTATTTGGTCAGGAGCGCTCCGGTGGTCTGCTTCTCTCCACAAAGGTCTCTGGATGCAGAGAAAACAAAATTAATAAACCAAAAAAAAAAAAAAAAAGAAAAGTAACTGACCTTTTTTCACTATATTTGTTCAACTGAAGCCACTAACTGTATGTATGGAGTGATGTCATCCTCCGTCCACTTCTCCCTGAGTGAGAAGAGGTGATTGAAGCGCTCCACTGTGTCCTCTGGGAGATCTTCCACTCGCAACAGGCTGATGGTTTCTGGGCGGGACGTCCGATCCACCAGAGCGACGCCCTGGCAGAATTAGAAAGCAGCCAGCACTGAGGTCAGAAAATGTAAACAATTCCTCAAATACATGCAGATAATGCTAAGACATAAAACAAAGCCATTGTGCAACAGTTAAGGTCAGTACATGACCAGCCAATCCTAACTGGTTTATTATACATATATTTTTAATGAAAAGTAAATTATTTATAAGTTTATTTATAGATAAATATGAAGCCAGCAGAATACATTTTTTTTCCACAACTGTCTTTAAAGTAACTAAAAACTAGGCACACTGTTGATGTTTTCATAAAAAAAGACTTTAGGGTAAGTTTCAACAGAATGCCAAGATAGAAAGACATCAGCAATGAGCTTAAAGGAAACACTGTTGCCACCCATCAATCTGCAAATAAATAACAGGCCATTTCCAAACTATTTAAAGCCCATTCAATAAAAATAAACATTCAAAATATTGCTAAAACGGATTACCTTCAGCTGCTCCAGTCTCGTACTCATGCCCTCTGGGACGCTCTGCTGCCAGACGTCCTGAAACTCCTTCAGGTTGAACTTGACGGCATTCTGCAGCAGCATTAGCGCCAGGCCCCGACACACGCTGTCCTCGTGCAACGCATAGAAAACCTCGCCTGCGGAGAGGAAGCAAAGTAGGAACAAAGACAAATGCGTTAGTGCAGAGACGGTCACCAGTAAAGCAATAAAGTCCTTCAGACTCTCAGTTGCATCTTCACGGATTCTTTACCGCTTTCAGCGAAGCGTTTCCCGTAGCAGTTCAAACAGTGCTCAATCATCTCCCTGTGGAAACGGGAAACGTTATGACCCGCATTTGGTTAAGAGAAAATAAAAATCACAGCGCATACAAAACTAGCAAAATCTTTCATCAGAAGGAAGCATCCAGTTCACTTAAAACTGTCAACAATCTGAGTTTCCTTGCCTGGGCTCCAGCGGAGCCAGCTCCTCCAGACTGGTATGAAGGGGAACCTTGTTGAAGGACCATGACTCAGAATCCACCAGCTGGGCCACGTGACCCAGAAGCTTCATCTCATAGTCAAAGTCCAGTACTCGCCAGTAACCTAACGGGAGGACAGGCACTTTTCAGATGTCAACGAAATGAACATAAACAGTCACGCAGAACTCCTGAAGAAGCTATTGTTGTTTACCATCGATCTGACAGGCGTGGATCGTCTCCAAGTGGGTCTTTAATTCCTCCTCACTGGCCTGAATCCTCTCCAGTAGATCCTCCATTGTGTACTGTCAACAGAGCAAACTATTTACTGATGACTGCAACAACAGGGCTGCTTGTTAGTATTCAGCCAAAGTGATATTTAGTTATAATCATAACAATCACCCTGTTCTCCGTGTTCTCCTCTTGTCCCCTGATTGCAGGTCCTTCGTAAGGATTCTCCATTAAAAGCTTCTTCAGCTTCTTCAGTTTAGGTCTCTGTTTCCTCAGCTCCCAGTAACTATTACAGAACCCCCAAATCTGAGACAGACGTGTGGCATGAACACTCATTAAAAGTAAAGATCATACAAGCTTATTGTTACACAAGCTTATATAAGTTGGTAATTGTTTATAAAACAGAAGTATCCAAGCATAATCATTTCTAAAAATGTGCACCAGCATCTATATAAATGCGTTTCACTTCTGCTGGGGATTTACTAAAATTAAATTAACTTTTCATAGATAGTCTATACTTCTGTTCATGTGTGTGCAACAGAATAACCAGCTGTTTGGTTGCTGCAGGTCACTTTCAGCTGAGATTTCCATACCTGCATGTGTTCCACATGAGGGCTGTCCTGGTCGTCAGCTAGTTGGTCTGGCGTTCTGCAGCCGGGAACCAGCAGCAGCAGATTGGACGTGTCGGCTATTTTCAGGTCATAGGTCTTGTCGCTGCTACAAAGCACCGCACGCTCGTCTTTATCCCCCCGAATGACAAGACTGGTGACAAGAAAATATCAGTTAAGGTAGGTTTAATCACTTCCCTATGGTACACTTCAGTGATTTATGGTTTTCACCACTCCATATATAAATTAAACAAAGGTGAGTGATGAGGATGAGGTGTGAGTTTCCACTGGCAGCATTTAATTAAATACAAAGTTTGAAAAAGCACTGTGAAGAAAGCCATCTGATTTGGCAAATGCAGAGGCAAAGGAGCAGATGTGGCATTAGTAAGCTACCCTACAGTGGACGAGTGACTAATTATGATAAAGATACTGAAGCATCTTGGTTGCGGCAGTCCACCTCATTTATTTCAGACAGACTTCTGTGTGTTTTATCAATGCCAAATTTTCATATGTTTGTATATAGGGCTCAAACAAATACAAATGAACAACTTTGAAGCAACAATTTAAGAGAAAACAATCATTAGACAAACCTATGTATTCTAATAATCATCTGCCTAGTATGATGTAGTCTGATTTACCAAAGATTTTTTTTTCTAGATTGTTTATATCTTGATTAAACTATATGCACTATATGCAATTATTAAATGTATTCCTTTTTGTATATATATATATATATATATATATATATATATATATATATATATATATAACTGACACATATGATGTTTTGTAGCTGACAAAGGTAAGATGAGATTGGCTGATTTTACACATAAGTTTAACTAATAAGTGTGGAAAACTGTTGATTCTTGAGAGAACATTTAAATATAAACCTTTTTTGGGCAAACTGTTTAATTTCTTTAAACTCTGCCAAGCTGGCTTTTAGTATAGCTACAAATCTAGATGTAAGACTGATGCTTGGCTAAAGTGGCAATACTGACGTTCGCCACAACAAGAAATAATAATAAAAAAAAGCTCCAAGATTATTATACCAACAAGTTAAAAAAAATGCTATGAATGACAATCACTGTCAATCTGTTTTCCAGTTTACCTTTCTCCAGCTTCTATAAGTTTGCACAGCGTTTCATCCAGCTCCATTAGGCAGTAGTCTGAAGATGAAACATTGTCTCCAAATGACAAACAGTGGACAGTGGAGAGTAAATCTTCCTCTTTCAGTTTAGCAATCTCCAGCGTGGCCTGCACCTCTTCTAAGGTCCTCATTCTCGGTTAATGTTTTCCCAAAGCCTTGAGCTACAGTAAAATGTCGACGTTAGTGTTACTTTCTGTCAAGTTTACCCGCTTTCTCGTTCAGTCGCGGACAGGAAGTGAGGTAACTACTACCGGTGTTACATCGAATTCTGCCATCCCCGGAGGCGGCTGTTTCTTCCAGTTATTTACTTTTGCAGTCTAGAGTTGATACTGCAACAATCGAGCCTAAAATCAAAATGTATTCCTTATATTCCTCCTTGATAGATCAGTAATTTCAACCCGAGAAGATCTATTTATGTATTTATTTATTTATTGGGGGTAGGAATGATTTAAGGAAAGTGGTCTGAAGTATACCTGACATTATTTCAGGTTTTCCACAAAACTTTTCAAAGGAAAAATTTACTAAATTGGTGCAATCACACTCTATATGTGTGCAGACCCTTAAACTAATATTTCATTGCATCCGCTTCAGTTTTCCTTTTATTGGGGACTAAATAGTACCATGATGTACCTTTTGCAACATTTCTCCAAACTATGGCTTTAGCTAAAGAATGAATTAAACAAAAGTCCAAATTGGACAGCTGAAGGTTTTTTTCTTCTGATACATCAGATTAATTAAAAGTGGTGGCAGGTGTAAACTCAAGAAAATGGAATGCTTAAACGTGAGTGTTTCAAGGAAGCGCATATTCATTAAATTTGTTATATTCTGGTTCTTTGATGAAAACAAACAAACGTGTGTCTCAAAATTATGAAACAAGCTATTCATAATAACCAGACTATCTCATAATTATTAGATGGCCAAGTCCAAATTATGGGATTCTACCTCATTATAATAATGTAGTATCTCATAATCAACAGCTGTTATTCTGCTCATGTATTTTAGTCCAACAAAACGTAATAAGATGAACAAAAGTATATAAGCCAAGCTCATAATCATATCTAAAATTTTATAAGGTTATATAAAAAAAGTATGATTTAATGTGCCTGATGATAAAAACTGTTGACGTGTGGATGCTGCAGGAACTAATGAATATGCGAAACATGTTTCATCAGTGAGAAATTAATTGACGTACCGTGTCACACGTTGAGGGGTCAAATGTTGTGAGGATGCTTGCATAGCTTCGTGTAAGATGTCTAGTTTTTCCAGATCTGCTCAGGTAATTCACCATTAATACAACATACCATTGTAGTCTTCGTATGATTTAAACTGAATATTTCAACGTCATGTTCGTACGATCTAAGGAGGAATAGCTGAACGTTGCTAGCCACAGTGCTAGCAAGGAAGCTAGCAAACAAGCTCTGCCCTCAACTGATATCACGGCTTTCGCTGCTACACACATTTTGAATGTTAAGACCAATGCAATTATTATTATTACTATTATTATTATTATTATTAAGAGGGTAAAAACCAAAATAGGTAAACTGTATCAAGTTGGAAAAAACATAATGTAGCCCAAATTTAGAGGTGCATAAAACTGTAAAGAACATTTACTCAGGAATAATTGCAATACATTTTTTAAATTTAAAAGTGTACTAAGAGTAATTAGACTAAATCATGTCTAATTAAAGTCTACAAAAAATGTCAGTTTACTTTTGGAAGTTGGAGCATTGTGAACCAGTGCATTGCACAAGCATAGACTGTAATGGTAAAATTAAGGTCTCACTTCATTTTCATGACAAATGAGATGAACCAAGACCTTTGGAAGATAACTGAAAGAATCTCAAATTCAACTCCCGATTTAGTAGTTAGTCCATGTAGGCTTTAAAAATACCATCACGTGTTTTCTTTCTATTACTCATTGCAGAAATGGAATCAACCAACTTCATCCTTTTTTGTCATCTATTTTTTTTTTTTTAAAACGTCATAATTGCATAATTGCTTCTGTCAGAGTACCCCAAAGCATCTGTGGCTATAGAGTGGCGTGTGAATGTGTGCGTTAATGACCAAATTTAGTGTAAACGCTCTGGACGATACTGTACAAGTGCAGGCCATTTACCATCATAGAGTGATTTCTACAGCTTTGTCCCATTATTCTGTCCTCATTTTGTCCTCTTGTTCCTCCACAGCAATGGGCTACGTTTGCCCGATCCTGGTTCCTCATCGACGCCAGGATGCAGCCGCCCGGCAAGATCGCAACCATGTGCTCAGTCAGGCTACAAGGGAAGCACAAACCCATCTACCATGCTCTCAGTGAGTTCTGTCTGCATCAGGGGATTCTCATATAGATGTTAAGCTTATATAATCCTCCTCACAAACTACTGTTTTCTCTTTGAAATAGCAACAATCCACCTTTAGATGTATTGCAGTACGAAATAGCCACAAGATGGCAGCAATAGACTAATTTAAAAAAAGTCTTTCCTTTTTTTTGTTTTTACTACTATAAAAATGTTCAGTTTGGGCAAAATTAAAAGTTTGATTAATCTTTGTTGGCTTTTGTTTCTTAAAATATATCTAACAATATTTTGAACAGATGCTTTTTTAATCTACATTGTAATCTGGATAGCTAATATTGTCAGCTTAGAAAAAAAAAAAAAAACATTCAAATATATTTTAACAATGAGGAGAGGCATTAATAATGATGATTTTTTTTTCTAGAATAGTCTCTGCTATCCTGTCAGTTTAAATATTCTGTTGGTCTTAAAAAAGGTTCAAATCGTGTCACAGTGATTAAAAATAATTTTGGCAGGATATTTTTAGTGCAGCCTGCATCAGCGAATGGAATGGCTTCGACTGGCAGCTTGGTTTCCATTTGCCGGTGCTGTCTTCGCTCTGGTCACAGGTGTATGCTTAGAAGAAGGCAATGCAAATACATAATGAGATTTGTACGAGTAATGATAATGAAAGTTTTAAAACTGCACTGCTTGTGTGGCCAACAGCTTCATTGTTTCTCTTCTTCCAAGTATCCACATCTGACAAAAGTGCCTGAAAACAAGTCATCAGTTTTAGTACGAGCTTATGAACAAAATAACCGAGTGGAATATGACAAAAATCAGTCACTTTCTTTAGCTTTATTCGGTCATTGTATGGTATGTAGGCCAAAATGAGAATCTGCCGCAAAGTGTCTTTATTTCATTAAACTTGAACCCATTAAACAGCCAGCAGCAGGAACAAAGAGACCAACATAAAACTCTCATCTGTTCGTAGGTGACTGTGGTGATCACGTAGTGGTAATAAACACCAAACACATTGCTTTCTCCGGGAACAAATGGGAGCAGAAAGTCTACTCGTCACACACAGGGTAAGGGTTATTTTTGCTGATTATTCCCATCTGCCTGTTTTTTTTTCCCTTTTTTTGTTTCCTGTTTGTTTTTTATCCCGTAATCCTCATTTCAGACCTTTTGCATTTCCATTTTGTTATGTTCTTACTACCATTTGGTTCCTGGAAACAAAGTAGCATGAATGTGCTGAAGATATCAGTTTTTTTTATTATATTCAGTGTTTTCATGAGAGAGAAATTATCATAGAAAACCTCAAACTTCGCATTTACTTGGAGCTATTCCAGGTACCGCTCTAACAACAATGTTTACAGTTTCTGCCGTAATTTAATCGCATTTTGGCGGTGCGAAAAAGTACACGGTCAATGTCTCAGTTAAGTACTTGATGACTCCTTACTTGCTTAAAATTATTGGAAATACATTAGACGCCTCCTGTAAAAAAATATATATTTCTGCTCTTATTAATGTAAGCAGCACTGCTGAGACAATGAATTGCTAGTTGGATGCGTCTCGTTTTATTTTTTCACTTTCTAATGCTCCGTTGTCCCTGTTAGACCCCGGTTCATGTTTATTTAAGCAGACTGAATGTTTTGAATCAGTCAGTTTGAGAAACGACTCCCATTACCTTTTCAGCTTCACAATTTTGTGCATAGCAAAAGACTAATAGGGGATAATCAATGAATCAATTTGTAGGATGCTGTTTGCCCTTATGCGTCACCTTTATCTTTCCCAAAATGGAAAATAAGTTCTGAAAGAACCATCAAAACTGAAAGCAGATGTAGGAGGCCCTTTTAAAAAGTATTTACACCTTTTTTTTTCCCAAATCCTGTTATGGCCACAAAATGCAACACATAATGGGAGTTGACGCAGTTTCTAGAGTTTTATGTATAAAAAAAAAGAAAAGTATATTTCATGAAGTTCATTGAAGGTTCTGGTTGGTTGTAATGAGACTTTCTCGAGCTATACACGCTCAAGCTTTCAGAGCTGCATGTTTTAAAACTGACACGGCTTTGTCGTCTTCTTAAAGGTTTCCTGGTGGATTCAAACAAGTCACAGCTGCTCAGCTTCACCTAAAGGACCCAAAAGCTGTAAGCTGCGCCGCCAACTCTCTGCTTCCGAGCGCTTGTGTTATGCAGGCTGAATTTTAAGCGACCAGAAATGTCAGCACAGGATACCTTGCACCACCTTCTTTTTCGTATTCTGCATTTCAGATTTAAGCCTCGCACACAGAGATTAGCACAATACCAACACGTGGCAGATCCCGAGCCGAGGTGGCATTTCCTGATCTGACACTTATCCCTTTTTTCGGATGCACTGCTCGTGCATATTAATGAGCGGTACAGGGAAGTGGGATTAGAGGGCAGTGGATTTATGATGGTGGTTTTTGATTTTTTTTTTTTAAATTCCCCTGTCAGTTTTAGGCTAATACTGAAGTTTCAGATTCTTTTGCATAATCATGATTTCAGGATTATGCTTTGTGTTGTGTTAAACGAGATGTCAGGCTACTTATGATGACAATTTTATACCTGTGTACTAAGCACATCAGTTGGACCTTCTTCCTCGCTTTTATTAAACACAGGAACCATAACGTGAAATGATCTATTCCTGAAACTAAGCCCTAATAAGGTTTTTAATTTCTCATGTTCTGTTTTAAAAAGCCATTTGTAAATTAATCTTAAGGTTTGCGCAAAAAGAAAATGTGCATGTTCAAAATCTCACTGTTGCTACTGACATATTTAGAAACTGTTCAGTTTCTTTTGTTTGTATAATGAAAGATTTGCTTTCTAACAGGCAGAATGGACTTGGAAATTTAAGGCCACAACAGCAAAGATATAAAGATGGCGTGTGTGTGTGTGTGGGTGCGTGCGTGCGTATGTGTGTTTAATTGTGTTTCTGTCCACTAAAGCTGAGCAACACAGTGGTGTGAAAAAGCACACGCCCACTTTCCGATTTCCTGTTTGACACTTCAGTGGTTCAGAACATCAAAATCAAACCAATTTAAATATTAATCAAAGACAACACACGTTAACATAAAATGCACTTTTTAAATGAAGGTGTTTATTATTAAGGGAGCCAAAAAAAAAAAAAACCTTCAGCCGTCATCACAGTTTCCATATGTGCAACTTCCTAACAACCTGCTCCAGTACAATATTTGGTAGGGTTAGCTTTAATATTGTCGGTACAAACCATTTACTATTTCACACCTGATGTAGTGAATGAGTTGTCATGACAACAGTAATGAAAGGAATGATGAAAACGTGAGTTAATCACTGTTGATCGCAATGTTCAACAACCTCACTATTACATCTTCGGCTAAAGACAAATAATTTCCCGTGTTTTGAAACATTTCACATGTCACTCTCATTAATATTGCAGACTCTACTTGAACAAAACTCAATGTATTAGCAGCAGTAAGACCAATTGTTTTTCTGTTTTTAAATAAAAGTAATTTGCGAATTTTGCACTTTTTAATTTCTAGATAAATCTTGTAAAATTCTGTTATTTGGCAACAATCCGACACCCCTTCGCTAGCCAGTTATCTAAATGTTGCTCCTTGTCCTCATTTGATGCTAAACAACAACAGGCCCTTATAACAGTCGTTTTAACACTTGGCTGAAACGGCAGCGTCCGCCGAGATTCGCTGTTTGCTTCTCCACGTGCAGCTAGTGTAAGCAAATAAGAATCCCATAAAAATGACTGCCGTCCTGCGGGAAGCATTGGGATCAGGTGAATGACCTGTTCTGGTCTCCGGTCTGTCGTCAACCGTCTCCAAGGAGGCATTGAGTTGTTCTGCCAGCTCTGCTGCTGATGCAGGTTTCAGACGGGAGGCCTGCCGGTGATTTAGTTGAAGTGAAGTTTGCAGTGAAGCGGGAGACGGGGAAATGGACGGCAAAACAGTTTGTCAGCACAGCGTCTGCCCAGTGTCTCTCTCCAGAATCCCGGTCCAGGAGACCGTGTCCAATCCTTCTCACGTTATGAAATATGGTTACATTTAAGAGGCAAATGTAAGAAAAACACAGACATGTGTAGAGTTGTCTTTTTGTTATTGTGATTATGATTATTACTGAATTGCTTGTATGTCATCGTGTGCATTTCTTCCTTGTTTCCTGCAGATAGTGAGGTTAGCAGTTTATGGCATGCTGCCTCGAAATTTGCACCGGCGCACGATGATGCAACGATTGCACATCTTTCCCGAGGATGTAAGTCCCCTCACCTCACGTCTCTGAGTTGTAATAATGGGTTTTTGGACTGCAGGAGCTTGTTCACAGACATCTAAACTTTTGCAAGAAGTTTTTTTTTAATTTTTTTTGTATGGGAACTGCAGACAGAACATTTATTAAAATACAACACCAACTAAAAGTCCTCTGTTAATGCTGCTGTTTTACGTTTGTTGCAGCCAACATTTTGACTTAAAGGTTGATTGTTGCTTCTAGTTTTTATTTCAGTCACTGCTTGTGATGCATATTTTACAAACTGTTTTCTTCCTTCCATAAACAAGTTACTCCTTTGTCTCAGGTATCCACTTAAACTCGAGATGAACCAAATGGATCACCTGCCCCAAGTCTTTCTATAACTCTTATAGCTTTGTTTTTGCTCTAAGATGCTCAGCAAAAAAAAAAAAAAAAAAAGTGTAATTCTCTTTGCAGCCTGATCAGAATCAGAAGTGAGCAGAAATTAGCTGAGCTCTGCTGAGCTAAGCTGGGATGGAGCTAAAGAGACTAATTACATCCCTCTGGGGGTTTTGTCGAACAGCAAGCAAGTTTCCAGCTTTAACACATCCACGTGCTTCAGCTTCTGGAATCTGGTTCAACGTTTGGATAAGACTGGAAGAGGAAAATAGGTGTATAGAAAAATATTTGTATTTGCAAAATTATTCTCTATTGTTTAGCGGTTTCTCAATATCCCTTCATTGTTTTATTTTTTCCACACTAAGTGGCTTTCAGACAAAAACGCTAAAATCCTGGGTTCCTCCAGTGGTAACAACTTGTTTTATTTATATATATATATATATATATATATATATATATATATATATATATATATATATATATCAGATACACTGCAAAAAAAATCTTAGCAAGTAAGATTTTTTTCTTGAAATAAGACAAAACTAAGTTTCAAGTACCTTTTATGCAAGTAATAGTAGCTTGTTTCAGTATTTGCTTAATATTGATGGAAAAGGTTTTAGCTCCACCGACATACTATGGGAAAAATATTGTGTTATAAGTGAATCTCAGTGAAACTACTACTTTTGCATTAATATTAAGGAATTATTGACTTAAAAGAATCTCCTATATCTTGCTGAAAAGGTCATTCCAAGTTAGTTTTGTCTTATTTCAAGTATCCTAAGACATTTACACGAAACTATGCAAAAAAAAAAAAAAAATACTTGGAAAGTTTTTGCTTTTTTTGCCGTGTAATGTTTGTATTTATTGGAAAGGCAACCGCAGCTCATTAAATTAGACAACATGGGTGTGTAAGAATGCAGCAGAACAATGTGCATCTGACATTTTTCTGCTAAGAATGTGATATTTGGGAAGAAATGTGAAAAGTTAGCAGCTAAAGTTAGTTGCTGAGCTCGGTCACCGTCTGCAGTGGAATCTGACATTCAGCAGTGTTTTTTTTTTTCTTTTTTTTTTTTCAGTACCTCTTGAAGTTTGAAGTGTTTGATCACTGCTTACGTATTTTAGTCTGAACTCTTGCCTGCTCCTTAAATGAACCTGTAGGCATACCCATCTGTAGTGAATAACAATAAGATGGTTAACTCTAGAGAATAATGGACCCTGATGCCTTGCACAGAATATCTGATGCGCTTCTGTGGTCGATTTTTTTTTCTTTTCTTTTCTTTTCACTCCTGTCTTGATGTTTTCTTCTCTCCAAGTTTCGTGGCCTAAAACTTTGTCCCTCTCCTGCGTAGGAGTTGCCAGATGACATTCGAGCCAATCTGACAGAGGAGCTTCCTCAGCCCAGAGAAATTCCCAGGAAACTCAGCGAGTACACCCAGGAGGAGATCGACGCCTTCCCCAGGCTGTGGATCCCGTATGTAGCTGCCAGCAGGCGTTTGCTTAAAACTGAGTTTCCTCTAACAATCACAGCTTTGTCTGTTTTGCTTCCTCTAAATAATGTGAGCAGTGGTGATGAAAGACACTTTGATGGTTGTCATTGGTATTTACGCACAACTTCATTTTGGTGTATCACATTAAATCCCAATAAGATCCACTGCGGTTATGACAAAATGTGATCCCATTTCAGATCTCTTCAGAACATTGTCATTTTTCCCTTAATTAGTTAATTATTGTTTAAAAACACTACTATTTTGCGTTCCCATTTAATTTGGTTGAACTCCTGGGTTGGACCAGCTGACTGTGATAAAGTGATGACCGCAAATCAAACAGAAATAACCTTGAGCGACATCCTGCAGGTGGACCTGAGGTTTTCCAAAAAATTTAAAATTAGGACGCCGATAATAGAAAGATGCTTTTCAATCAAAGGTGTCGGCTTATGGGACAATTTTGACAGCGAGATAAAACAATCTAAATCTCTTTCTGCATTTAAAAGAAATGCAAAAATCATAATGAGGCTTTATGACATCGAATAAGTTGAAGTTTTGTTGTCTTCCGAGTTGAATAGCTAATTTTCTCTTTGTGAATAGAGAGCAGATATAAGTTTATGCTTCTTTCTGCTGCTTTTCATTCATGATTTCTTTCAGTTGCTACATTAACTATTCATATTTGAGTGAATGAAAAAAAAATATGTAATGATTAAAATCTAGCAAAATTCCAGTCTCGTGGATGGCAGAAGTTACAAAAATTGTAAATGTAGAAAAACAAAACTGCCGATAGCCAAAAAGAGTAACGAACAACAATTTGATACAAAATCGGTTTGAATACTTCTGGAAGGCCCTGAAAATATTTATGCAGCAGCGTACAAATGATAGACCGAGACTTCCTCAGTGTTTCTGCTCTGAACTACCCACCAATGAAGAGTCCAGGTGTTCCCTCACGCACACACACACAAACAGCTGTGTGTTGTTTTGGTCCTCCTAAGCAACGGATGCCTAAACAGATTCATGTCAGGAAGCATGCCAGCCACCGTCTTGTAGCCGCTTTGACTTGGACTCTGCTCCCCTCCAGCAGAATAACTTAAAGATGCTGTTTTTTTGGATTTTAACCACAAACACATGCGAGTTGAGGAGTGAATGATTGTCAGCCAGCTGAGCTGTCACATGTGACAGGATATGCACAGCAAACAGCGACGGACACTTGGCCGGGCGGCCAGTTGATTCATAATAAGGAGTGTGTTGTGCTCTGTTGCGCAGAAATAAGCTTTGGGTTCTTATGGAAGTTGGTGTAAGTGCCCTTTATGGTTTTCTAAGCTGATTTATTCTGAATGGAAACGAATGCACAACAGCAGCAGCAGCAAGACGCTGAAAAAAAAAGGAGTTTTCCCTTCAGCCTGGAAGCAGAAATGATCAAATGTCACAAACACACACGGGAAAGTTGGCTCTTCTCTGTCCCAACTGGATGGGTTTACTCTGAGTGTGTGTGTGGGAGAGAGAGAGAACATCTGTTGCTCAACATAATCATATTCATGGCTTTTCTGGCTCAAGTATTTTCAGGTTGGAGATTAGACTGACACTGTGACCTGCGGTTTGCTGGCATCGTAATATCCCGCTGAACTCCCCCCTCCCTGCTTCCCATCCGCAGCGCCTTCATTCTAACGAGTTAGCGGTCGCGCGCCACTCAACATGTAGCCTTTACATTCATTAATCTGATAATCCATTAGTTTGTCCATCGTCCAGGTCGGGGTCAGCGCGCGGTTGCTAGGCATCCACATATTAAATTAAAAGTCTGGATTCTCCATGGCGTTTCACACACAGGATGAGAGAGTCTCCTAACTTTTTCCGTTATGGATCTGGAATAAGTGCGTTGAGCTTCGAACAAACACTGAAGTTGGCCTATGTGCCGTACCTTTGTCTTGTGAATGTCATGACATTAGTGAAAGAAAATCGTAATAATGTTGCTCTTTGTTGCCTGCCTCTCCAAGCCCCAGCATAACGTGATATTTCTCCTTCCCTGGATTTATTTGTGTTTCTCAGACGGCTGTCTCTGATTTTCCGGTAAAGTGGAGACAAATTGTGCTATCTTCAGGGGGGCTCACCGCAGGTTCAAATCAATTATTCAGATATCAACAGCGACATAAAGTACTGCGCTGCTTCCCTGTGGCATTCCTGTTTTCATTTGGACCGTACAGCTCGCTAACCACACGGGTCTCGTTTTATAGTCCTGGTAAAACCACTTCTCATGCGGAGCAAAAGTCAAAACTGCTGCTCTTTTTTCTTCTTTACCAAATGCACACTTTAAGAGCAAACAAAGTGTAATTTACAGCCAAGTAAAGATCAACGCAAAACTGCAATTTAGGTTGGAATAAGAAATGCATTTTTATTGTGAAAGAATATGAATACATAGAAGTATTCACACCTGCAGAGATTCAAATACGCTTTAGTTTTCACTGATGGATGCTAACATTTATTTCTTTTCACCTCACTTTGTGTTGCTCCAGCACACTGAAGTTTGTAGTTGTGAAATGGCCAAATGAAAACCTTTTGCCATAAATTGCTCTCCAAGGCATACATTTATGTTGACGTTTTTCTTTAAAGCCAAGTCGAACACAACAAGCTGCATTCGCCTCTGAACTTCGAGCCCAAACGTCTAAATTAAGCAAACGTTCCACGTTTCCATCCGGTTTGCATCATAACGCACACATTTACACGATGCGGATTTCCTTGCTCGTCAGAGTGCGTGTTCCAGGTCTCTCATTGGTTATTGGTTGAGCGTCGTCATCCACGCCGGCCGACGCGCAGCCGTCAAGGTCAAACCAATCCTGGATTATTTAAGAGACGTCTCAGCCTAGTTAATATTCACGCTCCGCCTGACTCATTCAGATACGTGTGCGTGGGCAGTAGGCTTTGGGTCACCGAGGGCGATTCAATCATTATCCCGAATTAAACACACAGTTAATATTCTTTCTGAAAAATCCTGGAGCAAAAGTGTGAGATGATTGGATGAACCACGCCCCCTGTGAAACAAATGCACACATTCTTCCACACAAGCCAGCAGCCAGACCCAGGACAAACGTACTGCCGTGTGCGATAGCAGAACTATTACATTTTTCTCACTTTGTAACAAAACCCATACAGCATCCTGTGATAAGATCTGTCAGCTGAAATTAAAGGGAGAAAACACGAAAACGTGATGCTGGCTCTGAACTCATTTTGAAATGCTGGAAAAAAAAAAAAAAAAGATAAGATCTGCCCAGTTTTCTTATCTGTCACTTTCTGTCTGTGTATTTCCTCGAAGTCGCTCCCAATACTAATATGTTCTCTTGCTGTTTTTTCTTATTTATTTTTTTCTCTCCCTCACTCTGCAGACCTGAGGACTACAAGATGAAATGAAATCAAAGCTTCCCAGAGCAACTGGATATTTTTAATTCTAAAAAGCAGCAGGCTTTAAACATTTTGTTGTTTTCATAAAAATCTGACTTCACTCCGTTCTGTAAATTTGCATAAGAGCTTCCTTCCTTTTCCTAAAACTGCCATCAAAGTTTGCCGGGACTCCCAAGCACCAAGCCGCAACCTCGGTGCCAGCAGCAACAACCCCAGACCCCTACGGTCTGTTTTTCTGGGGTTTCGCACAAAAAGCTCTCCGTGAGCGGCGTTGGCCGCGACGGAACCACAGCAGAGCCGAATTATCCCAGAACAGCTTGAGATTTCAGCTTTCGGCTCCGATCAGAGAAAATCCCGTTCTGCTGGTTCCTCCTACGAGTGTGTCGCCATGAAGCAGTCGGTCCTGGCCCGGAAATGTGACATCTGTTACAGCTAGTTGTTTTTTTTTTTTTTTTTTTTGCTTTTTTTAATTATAATTATTTCCTTTTGGAGGTTTCACACTGAAAACAATTGTGTAACAGTGCTGAGAACAGCAGTCGAGTCCTGTGTTTAAGTGAACTATAAAAAAGGTTAATAAACCGTCTAACGAACCATCTCTTATGAAAAAGTTTTTTTTATATAAATGCTGTAAAATCTTTTTATTGAACATGTCTCCAGGGACACTTTTTTTTTCTGAGACTTATGGTTTTGTGGTGCAGAGAAATAGAAAGTAAACATTGATTTGTAACGAGGGTTGCAGTAGTCAGACGTGAAGTGTCCTCTTAAGCTTTTTCACATAATAGCCACAACCTTCGGTGCACGCGTGTCAAACTCAAGGACCAAATCTGGCTTGCCACAACTTTTTTTTTTTTTTTTTTTTGGGGGTGTGTGAAAGGCCCATGAAAAAAACCTTCAAAATAA